>NC_092107.1:6056385-6231385 GCF_045679555.1 Salvelinus alpinus
AAACAGAAGTCTGGCTGCACCTGGAGTTTAGCAAACCAAAGCAGCCTTGTCCAATGCAATGAATTGGAGGCTTTGAATAAGACACCTGGACAATCTGTCATTTCCCCCAGTCCTCCTGTCACGCTCTCTTGTCTTCTTTCTCTTCTCTCTGTACTGGAATGGGTTTATGTTGTACTTATATTCTATTGTCCCCAGGATATATCCTGTGGGCAAACTGTATTGTCTACTGTAAGATTTACTTACATAAAAACAGTGAAATTACCAGTTTTAGGCTGGTATTTTTATACATGAACCGTGTAATCAATTTTGTCGGGGACAATCTAAATGTGTAGTTGTCTGTTTTAATGTCAGTGTTCTCTAGTCTCCCTTTGAGGCTGGTTTGAGGCTGGGTTAGCCCCAGGCTAGCTGACACACACACGCACACACACAATCTCACACACACACCCACACAGGCTAGCTGACTGTGTTTTTTGCTCCCCTTTCCCCTGGTAACTACTGTGCTGCTCTGTGGTGACTGGCTGTGTGGTTTGACACAGTATTTACAGGGAAAGGACAAAATTGCAGGAAACTGGGATGTACTTAATGTGTTCGCAAATGTAATACTTCCTCGAGCACTTTACTCCTGGGCCGAGCGTAGCGGTGCGGAGCGGTGCGGAGTGGGGGCATTGGCACGAACATAAACAATGATGCACATCTGGACTGTGTGTGTGTGTGTGCGCGTATGTGTGAATGTGTGTGCGTGCGTGCATAGGTGTGTGTGTGTTCATGTTCCAGTTCCAGCTTCACTAGAGACAGATGAGTGTGTTTTATGGTGCTCAGACGTCCATCAGACTTATTCAGTCCGGCCAACGCTACAGGAAGAGGAAAAGGTTGTGGTCAAATGTTTCATGTTCTATGGTTGTGAACAGAAGCAATAGATGCTAGACTATATTGTTCATTAGTGGCTAACTGCCACACACACACACAGAGAACGCAGAGGGAAAAGAAGTATGTGGACACTTAGAGTTGTTGTTTTCTATTCCTTGTGTTGGACTTGCAGACTATGTGCAGTTTGATGCTATATCATCTACATACACAGTACCATTCATTATATGGTCCTATTGAAGTCAAGCTTGGTCTTTACCAGTTTTACACTGGTGGTGAAGTATACAGGTCTTTGCAGTGACTACCAGTTTACAGTGTTGGATGTTGGATCCAGTCTGATTTTAGGCTGAGCCTTGTGAGGGCCAGGGTTGTGATGCCAGGGGTCTGCTGGACCAGAGTGGTTTTCTGCTCACATCTGCAGGGGAAGGAGAGGAAGATGCTCTGATCCAGAGGCCTCTCTCAGGGGAGACCTACCTTAGGTGTTGAGAAGTTGAGTGAGGAGACGATGAAACAGCCATTGGACCTAGAAAAAGCACGGAGAGGAAAACTCACCTTAGTTATGAATGACTGAATTATGAAAATATTGGGATAAAGTTGGATAATGCAATTGAAGGCATCAAATAGTTGCTTATTGATACTCCCAAAGTCATATCCAACCGTTATAAGCTACTAATTTAAAGCAGTAGTCGTTTGTGGTCACCTAGATGATCATTTCAGCACCGTTTTGATTGGGACAGCGCTACTGCTCTGCTTTGGGACTCGTTTTGATAAATCAATCAATGTCAGATTTTAAGTTTTGACTGAATCTCATTTGGTTACCATGAGGAAATGTTAGCTAAGTTGAGGTGAGTTCTAATGATCATCTTTATTCTAGTTTGCTGTTATATTAGCTAATCCGAATTTTGGGGGATTTTGCTCTTCACTGGCGTAGTAGCATGTCCTACTCCCGAACCAAAAGCCTGTAACAATTGCTTAACACTATGGGCTACTGTATGTTTAAGCGTAAACTCTATTGGAGCAGTTAGGTTCACTACTGGAACAGTAGGGAGAAATGAAAACCACACAACTGAATCATTTAGGAAAAGAATGCCGGCTTGTATTTTGTAGATAAAAATACTTACAAAAAAATGGATCACCTTGAGTAAATATTGATATGTGAAATTTGTACAATGAGCTCAATAGGAATGAAATACATCAATAGTACAATAGACTTAGATATCATCCATATATCCTGCCTATAGTTTACTAGGGTTCCCCCAACTCTATCTTAATCTGAGGGTCTCTCAGATTTCAATGTTCAAAGTTCAATAGCAATACAATAAACATGAATCCACAGAAAACACAAACCAATTCACAAATACTGACCTGTTTTACAAACAGGATCACACAATATATATTCCATGAATACCTTCTCATATAACCATTAATGTAGTGCTTAGCTTTAATCTCTTACAGGAATAAGGAAATAAAACTTAGTCAAAATGCTTTACACTTTAACTACAGCACTAGGCTCACGTGGACTGAACAATAACTAGCCCGGGCAAGTGAAAAGCATTGTCCAGGCTAGTTACTCAGTCTTACTCAGCATTGTCCAGGCTAGTTACTCAGTCTTACTCAGCATTGTCCAGGCTAGTTACTCAGTCTTACTCAGCATTGTCCAGGCTAGTTACTCAGTCTTACTCAGCGTTGTCCAGGCTAGTTACTCAGTCTTACTCAGCGTTGTCCAGGCTAGTTACTCAGTCTTACTCAGCATTGTCCAGGCTAGTTACTCAGTCTTACTCAGCATTGTCCAGGCTAGTTACTCAGTCTTACTCAGCATTGTCCAGGCTAGTTACTCAGTCTTACTCAGCATTGTCCAGGCTAGTTACTCAGTCTTACTCAGCATTGTCCAGGCTAGTTACTCAGTCTTACTCAGCATTGTCCAGGCTAGTTACTCAGTCTTACTCAGCATTGTCCACGCGAGTTACTCAGTCTTACTCAGCATTGTCCAGGCTAGTTACTCAGTCTTACTCAGCATTGTCCAGGCTAGTTACTCAGTCTTACTCAGCATTGTCCAGGCTAGTTACTCAGTCTTACTCAGCATTGTCCAGGCGAGTTACTCAGTCTTACTCAGCATTGTCCAGGCTAGTTACTCAGTCTTACTCAGCATGGTCCAGGCTAGTTACTCAGTCTTACTCAGCATTGTCCAGGCTAGTTACTCAGTCTTACTCAGCATTGTCCAGGCTAGTTACTCAGTCTTACTCAGCATTGTCCAGGCTAGTTACTCAGTCTTACTCAGCATTGTCCAGGCTAGTTACTCAGTCTTACTCAGCATTGTCCAGGCTAGTTACTCAGTCTTACTCAGCATTGTCCAGGCTAGTTACTCAGTCCATGTGAGCCTAGTACTGTGGTTAAAGTGTACTAGTGCTTACACCTACACGTCATTTCTTATAAAGTCATCTAAAACATAAGTGTACCAAAATGGATTATGATACTAGTTAATCACATTTGATAAAAGTATGAAATCTAAAATAGTTTGCCAATAGCATGATCACTAACGTTTGCTATTTAAATTGATCGATAACTGAGTTAGCCTAAATGTTAACGGCTTGTGCGTATGCTTGGTTCAGTATGAACACGCACAAAATGCTAGCAATAGCTTAGCTAGCCTAATCGCTTGCAGCTCATTTTCCATATGAAAACTCCAAACCCTGGGGTCAATCTTTCCCTCAATCCCCTCACAGCACCTTCGTTTAGATAAGTGAGTGTTAATGTCCAGTTCTCTCTTCTTAGTTCAGTTTTATACAAGTTCTCAACAATTTGAAACGTAGTTTTTCTTCCATGGAATGGCGGTAGCTCTTCACGTCCGTTCTAGCTCTTTTTTAGCATGTTGGCGCCAACTGGTGTAGAACGTGAGGTTAGGAGAGGGACTAAGAGAATATTGAGTTTTGATTGGCTCAAAATAAACTGCTCGTCATGCAGCTTCTGACAGCTGATTTTGAATAGCTGTCAACTTAAACATATCAATAGCAATATAGTATAATATGATTGGTTACTGGAATCTCACTAGTAACGAAAAGTATTCAACATTAGTTGACCTGCGTTACACTTGTCTGATAATCAATCATATTGATTTTGTTTCACTGAATCTCTGTGTGTATATGTGGTTAATTGATCTGATACTGAGATGAACTTCCTGTAGTTTTCTTGTGGATCATCATTCTCCCGAGTGCTCTTCAGTCTATTCATATCGCAATTTGAAACATTTCAATCATCAGAAAAATATGTTTTATCATGGCCACACATTTCTCTGGCTCAGCCAATATTGGAATCCTGGCGCTTCTAGTATTTGCAGCTGCTGCGGCCTAGAGAGCCGTAATAGGCTAAAAGGGTTTTCTTAACACAGCACAGCAAGCTCGGAACCCTCCAGGTCCAAATTAATTCACAGAATTTGAGGTAGAATTTTAGTCTGCCCTGCTGCAGTGTCTGCCGAAGGGTGTGAACCAAGGCTGTTAACGAGAAAAGAAGAAAGGAGAAGAGAAGAGAGAAAGAAACCAGAGAGGTGTTCCCAGAGGGACAGCTAGCTGCTGGCAGCCGGGACAAAATCTCAGAGTCAGCGGCTGGATCCAGCTGTGGAACCTTCCTCCTCCGTCTCTCCTCTGTTTCTCCTCTCCTCTGTGTGGGGTGAAGGAATGGAGAGAGGGAGGAAGGAAAGGAGGAAGGGAATGATCCCCTTTATTCCTCTCTCCCCGCCCTATCCCTCCCTCTCTCCCCCTCTCTGCTCTCTTCCTTTTCCTTTCCGTTGAGCTTTCCTTCTTATCTCTTCCACATTTCCTTTTCCCACACCGTATAGTGTCCCCTTCACCCCTCCTTCCTGCGATCGTCTTACAGGGTTCCACTTCAGAAGTGTATCTCCAGGGTGGTGAGCTGGGGAGGGAGCAGGTGAGAGGGCCATCTGCTGGCCCAGGATAGTGAGCCCTGGCTGGGGGAGAGGTCAGCACACCTCCCATGGGCCCCAGCCAGCCCTGAAGGTGAATGAACCTATTAAGAGTCGTGGAGTTGAGGATGGGGTGTAAATGACCACAGAGTGAGGTCAGACTGCAGGTGTGAATATCAGGAAACTTTCTCACAGTGTCGTGTTCTGGCTTTACAGACGGAGACTCTTGTGTTTGACCTTGATGAAAAGATAGGAATGGTTCACTGTGCTCACTGTTGTTGTCGTTGTCCTCCACCTCCTCCTCACCCCCCCATCCCCCCTCCTGCCCTTCCTGCTTGTCCTCCTCCTTCTCTGAGAGGATGGGACAAGGAGAGACTGGCATGGCTAAGGACTGCATGCCAAGCCTTCTGTTCTAACAGCCAGTTGTAGTCCTCTAGTACATATGCCAGGCAGTTGGCAGTGGCACTGTGGAACACTCTGGGGGTGAGGAAGTTTTTCTGCTCAGGATATCCATCCCCTCCTCCCTAAAGCAAATATGTGTTAAACCCTCCCTCCCTCCCTCCCTCCATCCATCCATCCAGACTGAGAAACTGAGACTAGAGATAGAACAAAGACACCATACCAGGGAAAAGTCATATAATAGCCAACTGTACTGAGGTATGTTGATGAAGTGCTAGTCATGGGATACATATAGGATAATATGTTATTGCAGGCATATTGGGTTCTGTGTTCGTGGCGGAACTAGCCTGTCCTACAGTATGTGCTATGTATAGGCTGGCCTAAAACATCTCAACCGCTGAACACAAAATTGTCTCCATATCCAGAAGTTGACTGTTAGAAAGAATGCATCCTGAAATGTGCCAGCAACCTCAGCCCCCATCAGCCCCCGCCCTACAGCACTGCCAGTTGAAATAATGAGGTAGAAGAATGTGTGTGTTTGTGTTTGTGTGTGCTGCAAGCAGCAAGCCCGTGGAAACAGGGACAGAGCATTCAGCCAGAGAAGGGTGTGGTCAGATCATCTTCTCTCTGCTCACAATTAGATGAGTTTTATTTTTTTTATTTTTTTTATTTAACCTTTATTTAACCAGGTAGGCAAATTGAGAACACGTTCTGAGTGAAGGGTTTAGAACTCATTTAGACTCATTATAACTGTAAAGGTGGCTGGGAGTAAAGTAGTTAGTCCGTGGTCTAATCCATGGTAGGGAGAGGTGGTGGGTAGGGGACTATGATCAGGGAGGTGCACACATACACGCACACACGCACACGCACGCACGCACGCATGCACGCACACACACACACACACACACACACACACACACACACACACACACACACACACACACACACACACACACACACACACACACACACACACACACACACACACACACACACACACACACACACACACACACACACACACAGAAACACAGTATGAAGTGCCTGTAAACATTCCTTAGTGCAGCCTATCTCTCTGTGTGGTCATGCAGGCAGTGTGGGACCAGCGTGTAACACTGTTTAACTGTAAGATGTTCCACACATCCTTGTTAACTGTAATAACACTATGAAATAACCCACCTTCTGCTCAACAGATTGTCATGGTACCCTATTCCCTTTATAGTGCACTACTTTTGACCAGAGCCCTGCGGTCAACCATTTGGGACGCAGTCATTGGTTCCCAGTGATTATCATACCTGAACTGCTCTTTCTCCAATCTTCATTGGTCCACTGTTGTCTCTCACAATGCCATTAGTCCACTGTTGTCTCTCACAATGCCATTAGTCCACTGTTGTCTCTCACAATGTCATTAGTCCACTGTTGTCTCTCACAATGCCATTAGTCCACTGTTGTCTCTCACAATGTCATTAGTCCACTGTTGTCTCTCACAATGTCATTAGTCCACTGTTGTCTCTCACAATGCCATTAGTCCACTGTTGGCTCTCACATTGCCATTAGTCCACTGTTGTCTCTCACAATGTCATTAGTCCACTGTTGTCTCTCACAATGTCATTAGTCCACTGTTGTCTCTCACAATGTCATTAGTCCACTGTTGTCTCTCACAATGTCATTAGTCCACTGTTGTCTCTCACAATGTCATTAGTCCACTGTTGTCTCTCACAATGTCATTAGTCCACTGTTGTCTCTCACAATGTCATTAGTCCACTGTTGTCTCTCACAATGTCATTAGTCCACTGTTGTCTCTCACAATGTCATTAGTCCACTGTTGTCTCTCACAATGTCATTAGTCCACTGTTGTCTCTCACAATGCCATTAGTCCACTGTTGTCTCTCACAATGTCATTAGTCCACTGTTGTCTCTCACAATGTCATTAGTCCACTGTTGTCTCTCACAATGTCATTAGTCCACTGTTGTCTCTCACAATGTCATTAGTCCACTGTTGTCTCTCACAATGTCATTAGTCCACTGTTGTCTCTCACAATGTCATTAGTCCACTGTTGTCTCTCACAATGTCATTAGTCCACTGTTGTCTCTCACAATGTCATTAGTCCACTGTTGTCTCTCACAATGTCATTAGTCCACTGTTGTCTCTCACAATGTCATTAGTCCACTGTTGTCTCTCACAATGTCATTAGTCCACTGTTGTCTCTCACAATGTCATTAGTCCACTGTTGTCTCTCACAATGCCATTAGTCCACTGTTGTCTCTCACAATGTCATTAGTCCACTGTTGTCTCTCACAATGTCATTAGTCCACTGTTGTCTCTCACAATGTCATTAGTCCACTGTTGTCTCTCACAATGTCATTAGTCCACTGTTGTCTCTCACAATGTCATTAGTCCACTGTTGTCTCTCACAATGTCATTAGTCCACTGTTGTCTCTCACAATGTCATTAGTCCACTGTTGTCTCTCACAATGTCATTAGTCCACTGTTGTCTCTCACAATGTCATTAGTCCACTGTTGTCTCTCACAATGTCATTAGTCCACTGTTGTCTCTCACAATGTCATTAGTCCACTGTTGTCTCTCACAATGTCATTAGTCCACTGTTGTCTCTCACAATGTCATTAGTCCACTGTTGTCTCTCACAATGTCATTAGTCCACTGTTGTCTCTCACAATGTCATTAGTCCACTGTTGTCTCTCACAATGTCATTAGTCCACTGTTGTCTCTCACAATGTCATTAGTCCACTGTTGTCTCTCACAATGTCATTAGTCCACTGTTGTCTCTCACAATGTCATTAGTCCACTGTTGTCTCTCACAATGTCATTAGTCCACTGTTGTCTCTCACAATGTCATTAGTCCACTGTTGTCTCTCACAATGTCATTAGTCCACTGTTGTCTCTCACAATGTCATTAGTCCACTGTTGTCTCTCACAATGTCATTAGTCCACTGTTGTCTCTCACAATGTCATTAGTCCACTGTTGTCTCTCACAATGTCATTAGTCCACTGTTGTCTCTCACAATGTCATTAGTCCACTGTTGTCTCTCACAATGTCATTAGTCCACTGTTGTCTCTCACAATGTCATTAGTCCACTGTTGTCTCTCACAATGTCATTAGTCCACTGTTGTCTCTCACAATGTCATTAGTCCACTGTTGTCTCTCACAATGTCATTGGTCCACTGTTGTCTCTCACAATGCCATTGGGGAACTAACTATTCTGGTTGTTCTTCTTGCCCATTGGTTCTATTGGACTAGTGAGTAGCCTATTGGACTGTTTTATAGATGATTTAGCCACTGGTGACTCATGTGAGGCAGATACACACTTACATAGACAGATAGGGATAGATAGATAGGGAGATAGGGAGAGAGGGAGAGAGGGAGAGATGGAGAGAGAGAGATAAACCACACAGAAAGGGAGGCTTTGGGAGATACATTGAGTTTTAAATTGTAGCTGCCCTACTCTCTGTCTCTGTTAGCTTCAGACAGAGAGGCACCCAGCCCTCACTCCTCCCTACACACACACACACACACAAGCACGCACGCACGCACACACACACACACACACACACACACACACATACATACACGCACACACAAACTCACTCCCAGTCTGCTGCACCACTGTTGCATGGTGGTCCACTCATCTGACTGTCAACCCACTATCTTCCTAAAACCTCCCCATCGTATACCCGCTAGGCTCCACCATCCGTCATAATGTTGGGAGACAACTAACATTATCCTCCATTATCTCCACGCTAAGCATTGTGTTTCCACCACAGATTAAAGTTGAGCCTCAGAGTTGTAGAGTAACTATCTGTCTTGTTGGAGAACTGATTCCCTGTGAGTCTTCAGATGAGATTTAAAGATGTCATTCTCAGAGTACAGCCTAATGATCATGGGTGCTTTTGCTTCATCACATGCCTCATCCATAGAATTAGAAGGAACTGATACGGCTGACAGTGTCACTATTGCTCCTTGTTAACTGTTGAATGGCTAAATGTGTTAACGTTGTTGTGAGGAGCATTGCATACAGTGTAGCTGTAGGCAGAGGTTGTGTCCTAAATAGAACCCTTTTCCTATACAGTGGGGCAAAAAAGTATTTAGTCAGCCACCAATTGTGCAAGTTCTCCCACTTAAAAAGATGAGAGAGGCCTGTAATTTTCATCATAGGTACACTTCAACTATGACAGACAAAATGAAAAAAAAAATCCAGAAAATCACATTGTAGGATTTTTAATGAATTTATTTGCAAATTATGGTGGAAAATAAGTATTTGGTCAATAACAAAAGTTTATCTCAATACTTTGTTATATACCCTTTGTTGGCAATGACAGAGGTCAAACGTTTTCTGTAAGTCTTCACAAGGTTTTCACACACTGTTGCTGGTATTTTGGCCCAATCCTCCATGCAGATCTCCTCTAGAGCAGTGATGTTTTGGGGCTGTTGCTGGGCAACACGGACTTTCAACTCCCTCCAAAGATTTTCTATGGGGTTGAGATCTGGAGACTGGCTAGGCCACTCCAGGACCTTGAAATGCTTCTTACGAAGCCACTCCTTCGTTGCCCGGGCGGTGTGTTTGGGATCATTGTCATGCTGAAAGACCCAGCCACGTTTCAACTTCAATGCCCTTGCTGATGGAAGGAGGTTTTCACTCAAAATCTCACGATACATGGCCCCATTCATTCTTTCCTTTACACGGATCAGTCGTCCTGGTCCCTTTGCAGAAAAACAGCCCCAAAGCATGATGTTTCCACCCCCATGCTTCACACTAGGTATGGTGTTCTTTGGATGCAACTCAGCATTCTTTGTCCTCCAAACACGACGAGTTGAGTTTTTACCAAAAAGTTCTATTTTGGTTTCATCTGACCATATGATATTCTCCCAATCTTCTTCTGGATCATCCAAATGCTCTCTAGCAAACTTCAGACGGGCCTGGACATATACTGGCTTAAGCAGGGGGACACGTCTTGCACTGCAGGATTTGAGTCCCTGGCGGCGTAGTGTGTTACTGATGGTAGGCTTTGTTACTTTGGTCCCAGCTCTCTGCAGGTCATTCACTAGGTCCCCCCGTGTGGTTCTGGGATTTTTGCTCACCGTTCTTGTGATCATTTTGACCCCACGGGGTGAGATCTTGCGTGGAGCCCCAGATCGAGGGAGATTATCAGTGGTCTTGTATGTCTTCCATTTCCTAATAATTGCTCCCACAGTTGATTTCTTCAAACCAAGCTGCTTACCTATTGCAGATTCAGTCTTCCCAGCCTGGTGCAGGTCTACAATTTTGTTTCTGGTGTCTTTTGACAGCTCTTTGGTCTTGGCCATAGTGGAGTTTGGAGTGTGACTGTTTGAGGTTGTGGACAGGTGTCTTTTATACTGATAACAAGTTCAAACAGGTGTCATTAATACAGGTAACGAGTGGAGGACAGAGGAGCCTCTTAAAGAAGACGTTACAGGTCTGTGAGAGCCAGAAATCTTGCTTGTTTGTAGGTGACCAAATACTTATTTTCCACCATAATTTGCAAATAAATTCATAAAAAATCCTACAATGTGATTTTCTGGAATTTTTTTTCTCATTTTGTCTGTCATAGTTGAAGTGTACCTATGATGAAAATTACAGGCCTCTCTCATCTTTTTAAGTGGGAGAACTTGCACAATTGGTGGCTGACTAAATACTTTTCTGCCCCACTGTATATAGAGTGTGCGATTCTCTTTATTTTTATAACTTATAGTGCCCTATGGGCCCTGGTCAAAAGTAGAGCACTATAAAGGGAATAGGGTGCCAGTTGGGATGCAGTCAGAGAGTGAGTGGGAGCAGAGAGCATAGCAGAGTTGTCGGAGCTGGATTATAACTGCTGTAATTAAGGCTGGTGTAGCAGGGCCCTGGATTCTGTCTTCCTGTGTGATGTGGTATCAGAGAGGGGAACAAAGAGTGAGGGGGTGAGGAAGAGAGAGAGAGAGGGGTGAAGGGGATGGGAGGAGAGGAGAGGAGAGGAAATGCAGTAATTACTGCCCTAGATGTAGTTTCAGATTGCCTCTCTAGTGGAGTGCACCTGTGGGATCTGAGGCGTTAGCCGAGAGGGAGTGAGGGAGGGAGGGATGGAGGGGAGAGCAGGAGGCAAATGTACTGCTCCTGGCGCCCCAAACGTGCATCAAGAGAATGCTCCTGTACTGTTCTGCTGCTTCACTGCCATGAGTCCTGTTCCTCTCCTCTCCTCTCCTCTCCTCTCCTCTCCTCTCCTCTCCTCTCCTCTCCTCTCCTCTCCTCTCCTCTCCTCTCCTCTCCTCTCCTCTCCTCTCCTCTCCTCTCCTCTCCTCTCCTCTCCTCTCCTTCACCAGGGAAGGACCACTTTTGGTCTTATCTTGGAATGTGAGAGGGAACCATTGGCCTCACATTCCCTTGTTTTTCCTGGGAGCAATCTGTCCAGGGGCTCTCTTTCAGGACCGGTGTGTGTGAGTATGCGTGTATATGTGTGTTTACATGCGTGCATGTGCGTGTGTATGCAGCAAGCCTCAGAGGATGTATAAAACCTGCTTCATGGTCCAGCGCCTAGATCAGAGGCGTTCCTCATTGAGCTGATGACTAGCTAGCCTTTCTCCATGTGTGTGTGTTTGTTGGTCTGTCTGCATGTCAGCTTCATTAAAGCCCCATTCACCACATATCTGACAGGCCCAACACGAGGCAGTAGCAGAGATGATGGAGAAACAAGAGATCCCAGAGAGTTGTTAAGACTCCAGCGCCTGCTGTAGTACCATAGACTGTAATATTACCTGGGAGGACAGGAGAGGTCTCCAGACATCTGGTTCTGGCCTGCCTGCACTCCAAACTGGCTTGGCCAACTCTGTCTGGCCGTGTCCCAAATGGCATCCCATTCCCTTGGGCCCTGGCCGAACATAGTGCGCTATAAAGGGAATAGGGTGCCATTTGGGACGTAGACTGTCTGGCTTTCAGGGTGATTGAGCGGTAGCACGCACACACACACACACACACACACACACACACACACACACACACACACACACACACACACACACACACACACACACACACACACACACACACACACACACACACACACACACACACACACACACACACACACACACACACACACATAGATCTGTCATCCTGCTGTAGCATCTGTTCTTTAAACCAGCGTTATATTGGATGGATCTGTGCTTCTTTACAGCCCAGCCACCTTTACAGTTCAATCATCTAGCTCCTCACAGGTCTGCGAGTTAGCCCCGTCACGATACTCCTCGACATACCTTCCACAGGACGTTGTCTCTCTCTCTCTGTGTGTGTGTGTGTGTGTGTGTGTGTGTGTGTGTGTGTGTGTGTGTGTGTGTGTGTGTGTGTGTGTGTGTGTGTGTGTGTGTGTGTGTGTGTGTGTGTGTGTGTGTGTGTGTGTAGATATGAATGAGCTCAGAGTGTGTCTGATATCCAGACAAGGACTCCTGCGTCTCTGATTGCCAATTTCCACTATCAACCTCTGGCTCAACTACCGGCTCTTAGAGTCTGATTGGGCCTGAATACAGAGCGGATACCGTGTGTGTGTGTGTGTGTGTGTGTGTGTGTGTGTGTGTGTGTGTGTGTGTGTGTGTGTGTGTGTGTGTGTGTGTGTGTGTGTGTGTGTGTGTGTGTGTGTGTGTGTGTGTGTGTGTGTGTGTGTGTGTGTGTGTGTGTGTGTGTGTGTGTAGATACTATGAGTAATAGACAACGGTTATTACGCTTTGTTTGAAGTCAGGGCATATCGGAGAACCATTGGCTCTTTCAGTAAGAAATGCCCTTGACTGACATGCCAGCATTGTTCGAAACAGGACACGTTTGCTCTCTCACCGGCTGTAGTCTGAGTAAGAAGTGCCCTGAATGAATGTTTGGCTTTACAGACGTCTGAGTAAGAAGTGCCCTGATTGGACAGACGTGCCAGCATTGTTGAACCAGGACACGTGCCATTACATCATCCTCCCTGTCCAGCTCAGATTCAAGACTTTGATCAAATATGAATAGTAATTTTAATCCCCCCATCTGCCCTGATGTACAATAACGCTTAAAGATGAATGATCTTTGGCAATAGCAGTATAGAATCTAGTGGGTTAACAGTGATTGCAGGTGATGTCACGCCCTGACCTTAGAGATCCTTTTAATTCTCTATTTTGGTTAGGTCAGGGTGTGACTAGGGTGGGCAATATAGTTTTTCCTATTTCTTTGTTTGGCCTGGTATGGTTCCCAATCAGAGGCAGCTGTCTATCGTTGTCTCTGATTGGGGATCATACTTAGACAGCCTTTACCCACCTTAGTTTGTGGGATCTTGATTTTGTATAGTTGCTGTGTAGCCTGCAGAACTTTACGTTCGTTTTGTATTTTGTTGTTTTTCGGTGTTCATTTTAATAAAAGTAAGATGTTCGCCTACCACGCTGCACCTTGGTCTCCTCATTCAAACGACGGACGTAACAGGTGAGGTGTGTAGCAAAGAGAATGTGATGAGACAGCTTAAGAGTATAAGAGATACCGTATATAAGCTGTAACACTGCAGGTTGCTTGTTATTCACAGCAGCAGATACTAGTCTGAGTGTTATGTTGCAAGAGCCAGCAAGGCTGTGCCAACTAGGTTGAGTCAATGAGGGTTAAATCATTGTCAGCTCCAATCTCTCTCTCTCTCTTTGTCTCTCTCTCTCTTTCTGTGACTCCAGTCTCAGTTTACACCCTGCTTCTGTCAGCTTCCCTGACATCACAGCCAGTATTATCTTCATTTTATACAACTTTCTTTCCTCTTTTTACTTCAGCTATGCTAATCTTATACTCCTAATTGGTCTGGTAATGTGCCTAGGTGTTTGTTATTCTCTGAAACTAGTTAAGATGTGAATAGTCTTTGAATTACTATGTTCTACCTTGTTCTTGTAGAAATCATCAAGCCTCATTTGGTAAAGTCAATTGAGGTTTGGTTTAGGAGCATCTTGCTTTGTATTAGCTAGATTTATAACTGGAGAGGCTTCTCTCTCTCTCTCTCTCTCTCTCTCTCTCTCTCTCTCTCTCTCTCTCTCTCTCTCTCTCTCTCTCTCTCTCTCTCTCTCTCTCTCTCTCTCTCTCTCTCTCTCTCTCTCTCTCTCTCCTCCTCCTCTTCTCTCAGTAGGAACATTATCAATCTAAGGAACTCTGCTGCTGTAGTGTTTACTTTTCCTTTCACTGTGCCCACACACTATTGTCTGTGTCCGGTGGGCTGAGATAATGTCTATGTGTGTTAGTTCACAATACTATTGTATACAAGAGATAAGGTGTGTGTGTTCATGTAAGCAGTGTGTCATGAGCAGTGTATTGAGATAGAGTCTGGATGGTACAGTGGTCTGATAGGACTCAGTCTGAGGTACAGAGGGGATGTAAGAAGGGATACAGGGGATACAGAGGGGATGTAAGAAGGGATACAGGGGGTACAGAGGGGATGTAAGAAGGGATACAGGGGGTACAGAGGTGATGTAAGAAGGGATACAGGGGGTACAGAGGGGATGTAAGAAGGGATACAGGGGGTACAGAGGGGATGTAAGAAGGGATACAGGGGGGTACAGAGGTGATGTAAGAAGGGATACAGGGGGTACAGAGGGGATGTAAGAAGGGATACAGGGGGGTACAGAGGGGATGTAAAGATGGGATACAGGGGATACAGAGGGGATGTAAGAAGGGATACAGGGGGGTACAGAGGGGATGTAAGAAGGGATACAGGGGGGTACAGAGGGGATGTAAGAAGGGATACAGGGGGGTACAGAGGGGATGTAAGAAGGGATACAGGGGGGGGGGGGGTACAAGGGGATGTAAGAAGGGATACAGAGGGTACAGAGGGGATGTAAGAAGGGATACAGGGGGGTACAGAGGTGATGTAAGAAGGGATACAGGGGATACAGAGGGGATGTAAGAAGGGATACAGGGGGGTACAGAGGGGATGTAAGAAGGGATACAGGGGATACAGAGGGGATGTAAGAAGGGATACAGGGGGGTACAGAGGGGATGTAAGAAGGGATACAGGGGATACAGAGGGGATGTAAGAAGGGATACAGGGGGGTACAGAGGGGATGTAAGAAGGGATACAGGGGGGTACAGAGGGGATGTAAGAAGGGATACAGGGGGTACAGAGGGGATGTAAGAAGGGATACAGGGGGGGGGGGGTACAAGGGGATGTAAGAAGGGATACAGAGGGTACAGAGGGGATGTAAGAAGGGATACAGGGGGGTACAGAGGTGATGTAAGAAGGGATACAGGGGATACAGAGGGGATGTAAGAAGGGATACAGGGGGGTACAGAGGGGATGTAAGAAGGGATACAGGGGATACAGAGGGGATGTAAGAAGGGATACAGGGGGGTACAGAGGGGATGTAAGAAGGGATACAGGGGGGTACAGAGGGGATGTAAGAAGGGATACAGGGGGTACAGAGGGGATGTAAGAAGGGATACAGGGGGGTACAGAGGGGATGTAAGAAGGGATACAGGGGGGTACAGAGGGGATGTAAGAAGGGATACAGGGGGTACAGAGGGGATGTAAGAAGGGATACAGGGGGGTACAGAGGTGATGTAAAGATGGGATACAGGGGGGTACAGAGGGTATGTAAGAAGGGATACAGGGGGTACAGAGGTGATGTAAGAAGGGATACAGGGGGTACAGAGGTGATGTAAGAAGGGATACAGGGGGTACAGAGGGGATGTAAGAAGGGATACAGGGGGTACAGAGGTGATGTAAGAAGGGATACAGGGGGTACAGAGGGGATGTAAGAAGGGATACAGGGGGGTACAGAGGGGATGTAAGAAGGGATACAGGGGGGTACAGAGGGGATGTAAGAAGGGATACAGGGGGTACAGAGGTGATGTAAGAAGGGATACAGGGGGTACAGAGGGGATGTAAGAAGGGATACAGGGGGGTACAGAGGGGATGTAAGAAGGGATACAGGGGAGTACAGAGGGGATGTAAGAAGGGATACAGGGGGTACAGAGGGGATGTAAGAAGGGATACAGGGGGTACAGAGGGGATGTAAGAAGGGATACAGGGGGTACAGAGGGGATGTAAGAAGGGATACAGGGGGTACAGAGGGGATGTAAGAAGGGATACAGGGGGTACAGAGGGGATGTAAGAAGGGATACAGGGGGTACAGAGGGGATGTAAGAAGGGATACAGGGGGGTACAGAGGGGATGTAAGAAGGGATACAGGGGGTACAGAGGGGATGTAAGAAGGGATACAGGGGGGTACAGAGGGGATGTAAGAAGGGATACAGGGGGTACAGAGGGTATGTAAGAAGGGATACAGGGGGTACAGAGGGGATGTAAGAAGGGATACAGGGGGGTACAGAGGGGATGTAAGAAGGGATACAGGGGGTACAGAGGGGATGTAAGAAGGGATACAGGGGGTACAGAGGGGATGTAAGAAGGGATACAGGGGGTACAGAGGGGATGTAAGAAGGGATACAGGGGGTACAGAGGGGATGTAAGAAGGGATACAGGGGGGTACAGAGGGGATGTAAGAAGGGATACAGGGGGGTACAGAGGGGATGTAAGAAGGGATACAGGGGGGTACAGAGGGGATGTAAGAAGGGATACAGGGGGGGGGGGGGGTACAAGGGTATGTAAGAAGGGATACAGAGGGTACAGAGGGGATGTAAGAAGGGATACAGGGGGGTACAGAGGGGATGTAAGAAGGGATACAGGGGGTACAGAGGGGATGTAAGAAGGGATACAGGGGGGTGCAGGGGGATGTAGGTGTGGGATAGATGCATGTGTTTCGAGAAGGAAGTGTTTTCTGTGCTGATAGCGCTCTTCTCCCTGGTGGAGAATGGAGGGTAAATGGAATCTAATCGTGCTGGCAGGCGCTTCATTAGGGCAGCCCTGGTAAGTTATCAGAACCCCCGAGAGAAAGGTTACAGGGTTAGCAATGGGCTATGTTTCAAATGACACCCTATTCCCTATATAGTGCACTACTTTTGACCAGAGCCTTGGTCAGAATTAGTGCACTATATAGGGAATAGGGTGCCGTTTGGGACACAGACAGGGTTAGCAGCGTGAACTGAGCTAGGGGAAGTCCCTACTGCCCAGAGCTACTGCCAGACAGGAAGCAGAGACACAGCCCAGAGGGAGGATTGGACAGAATGAAAGAGGGAAATAGAGAGAGGGGGAAAGATGGAGGACTACCCTCTATGTGTATCACTGACAGTGTTTGTGTGTGTGTTTGTGTGTGTGTGTGTGTGTGTGTGTGTGTGTGTGTGTGTGTGTGTGTGTGTGTGTGTGTGTGTGTGTGTGTGTGTGTGTGTGTGTGTGTGTGTGTGTGTGTGTGTGTGTGTGTGTGTTGAATGAACATAGTCAGTTCTCTGTTTCAGCCCAACAGACCTCCTCTAAGCTCACTACACAACAGTGATAGAGTATACAAGATTCAGCTGATAGCTTAGTTTATAAACACTCTACACATACAGCTGAATAAATGTGCCTTCTCTTGCACGGAGATGTGTCCATTACCAAACAGAGTTGTATATAAAGTCTTCTGACACACAGAGCCCTGAGGGACGTAGCCTGCTGGGCTAACACTTCACCGCTATCTACACTGAGAATCACACACTCTGCTGCCATGCCGAGCCAAATTAACCATTCAAATCCACAGGGTTCTTGTTCATCCCTCGTTTTTTCCTTCCTTCCTTCCTTCCTTCCTCGTTTCCCCAGTTACCATGGAAACCACCAGTTCAACTTCAACTTCATCCAGCTTTTCTCTTTCACACCATGAGGTACAACTCCCCCTTGCCACTCTGCTCTCTCCCTCTATCTATCTCTGTCTCCTGCTCTCCATCTCCCTCTCACTTTCTCTCTATTTGTCTCAATCACTTTCCAGTCCAATCACTTCATCCACTCATCTCCACATTGTGCCAGCCACTCATCCCTCCTTCCTGTTCTTTGTTTTCTCTCTCTCTCTCTCTCTCTCTCTCTCTCTCTCTCTCTCTCTCTCTCTCTCTCTCTCTCTCTCTCTCTCTCTCTCTCTCTCTCTCTCTCTCTCTCTCTCTCTCTCTCTCTCTCTCTCTCTCTCTCTCTCTCTCTCTCTCTCTCTCTCTCTCTCTCTCTCTCTCTCTCTCTCTCTCTCTCTCTCTCTCTCTCTCTCTCTCTCTCTCTCTCTCTCTCTCTCTCTCTCTCTCTCTCTCTCTCTCTCCTTTCCCAGTTTGCATCCAGAATCTTCCCAACTAATTTTTCTCTTTTATTCTGTGGCCCAATGCTGGTCTCTCACCATGGTGCTCCCTGGGCCAGCAGAGTGTGTGATGATAAATGACTCTGTATGAATGGTCACATTGGAAGCCTTTCTATCCCTGACAGCTGTACAGTAATTGTTAGGCTTTAAATCACACTGCAACCACTAGCTACAGGTCTACAATCTACAGTCCTGCCACAGTCTTGTCCACCAGCTACAGTCTAGCCCTTTCTCTCCATCACCACCCTCCTCTCTGTCTTTGTCTTTACAAATCCACTTATTGGTTGTTTTCCTCTGAGTGGTCCAATCCCATGGGAACAGTGGGGCACTTCCCCCCATCCGTTCAGAAAGAACATACAGCATGTGTCTGTGCCTGCATGTGCCTGCATGTGCGTGCGTGTGTGTGCGTGTGTGCGTGTGCGTGTGCGTGTGCGTGTGTGCGTGAGTGCGTGTGTGCGTGTGCGTGTGTGTGTGTGTGTGTGTGTGTGTGTGTGTGTGTGTGTGTGTGTGTGTGTGTGTGTGTGTGTGTGAGTGTGAGTGTGTGTGTGTGTGTGTGTGTGTGTGTGTGTGTGTGCTAAATAGGGGAGGAAACTACAGGGTATGGGGTGACTTCACACTTAAACAGACTGTTTAAAAGGTATTTACAGGCTAGCAGTGGGAAAGAGAGATTTAAAAAAATATATATATATATTTAACTAGGCAAGTCAGTTAAAAACAAATTCTTATTTACAATGACGGCCTACCCCGGCCAAACCCAAGTCGGGAGTCCCCTATGGGACTCCCAATCACGGCCTGTTGTGAAACAGCTCAGAATCGAACCAGGGTCTATAGTGACGCCTCTAGCACTGAGATGCAGTGTCTAAGACCGCTACGCCACTCGGGAGCCCCACTCACGAAATACAGAGAGAAGAGAGAGAGAGGCACACAGTCACCACATATATACTGTATATATAGAGAGAGAGAGAGAGAAGGGGAGAGAGAGAGACACACAGTCACCACATATATACTGTATATATAGAGAGAGAGAGAGAAGGGGAGAGAGAGAGACACAGTCACCACATATATACTGTATATATAGAGAGAGAGAGAGAAGGGGAGAGAGAGAGACACACAGTCACCACATATATACTGTATATATATATAGAGAGAGAGAAGGGGAGAGAGAGAGACACACAGTCACCACATATATACTGTATATATATATAGAGAGAGAGAGAGATTAGCCATACAAGATGTAGGAATTTGGAAAACTTATTTTGATAATCTATACAAAAACATCCCACAAAAAGACTTAAAACAGAACCAATTAGAAATTAAAGAAAAATTGAACATCCTTGAATCAGTCATTAAAAATAACCAAAATCCATTAGATTACCCAATAACCCAACAAGAACTAAATGAAAAGCTCAAATCTATTAAATCAAAGAAGGCTTGTGGTCTAGACAACATCAGAAATGAAATGCTGAAAAACAGCACACCTGAGTTGCAAAATGCTGTGCTTAAATTGTTCAACATGGTTTTAACTTCTGGCTGCTTCCCTGATGTCTGGAACCAGGGGCTCATCTCCCCTATCCACAAAAGTGGAGACAAATCAGACCCCAATAATTACAGGGGAATTTGTGTAAACAGTAACTTGGGAAAGGTTTTCTGTAGCATTTTGAATTCAAGAATCCAAACCTTTCTTCAAGAAAAAAATGTAATAACTAAATGTCAAATTGGCTTTCTCCCTAACCATCGCACTACTGACCATATATACACCTTACACACACTAATTAATAAACACGTCCACCAAAAAAAAGAGGGCAAAATCTTTGCTTGCTTTATTGACTTTAAAAAAGCATTTGATTCTATTTGGCACGAAGGGCTATTCTACAAAATTCTACAAAGTGGGCTTGGTGGTAAGGTGTATGACTTAATAAAATGTATGTACACAGAAAACAAGTGTGCAATAAAAATCAAAAACCAAAGAACAGAATTCTTTTCACAATGTCGAGGTGTGAGACAAGGCTGTAGTTTGAGTCCAAATCTTTTCAACATTTATATCAATGAATTAGCAGACATGTTGGACCATTCTCCAGCCCCAGGACTCACACTATTTGACACAGAGGTGAAATACCTGCTATATGCTGATGACTTGGTACTTCTATCACCAACCAAAGAAGGTCTTCAACAGAACATTAATATTCTAGAGCAATATTGCCATAATTGGGCCCTGGCAGTAAATTTCCCAAAAACTAAAATCATGATTTTCCAAAAACAAAACAGATGTCAGAAACACAAATATAAATTCACCCTGAACAACACCATCATTGAACACACAAAAAATTACACCTACCTTGGTCTGACCATATCTGCATCGGGAAACTTTAATATGGCAGTGAATGCACTCAAAGAAAAAGCCCGCAGAGCATTGTATGCAATAAAAATGAAATTATTCAAAATCAACATCCCAATTAGAATTTGGACCAAAATATTTGACAGTGTAATCCTACCAATAGCTCTTTACGGAAGTGAGGTTTGGGGGCCACTCAATAAACTGGACTTTAAAATGTGGGACAAACATCCAATTGAAACCCTACATGCAGAATTCTGTCGGAAAATCCTACAAGTCCAGAGAAATACACCAACTAATGCATGTAGGGCAGAATTGGGCCGCTTTCCAGTAATAATGAAAATACAGAAAAGATCATTAAAATTTTGGCTACATCTAAATTCAAGTCCAAATTCGAGTCTGCAATTTAAAGCACTTCAAACCCAAGAGCTGAGCCCAGAAACGAGCCCTCTCAGTCAGCTGGTGTTGGACCTAACCAACCAAGCTGACACCAGCACTGCTTCAAAAGAAAGAATTCCAATAAACAAAATCATGAACCAATCAAAGGACTCATATATACAACATTGGAAAAACGAAACCAAATCCCAAAGCCGACTAAATTGCTATCTGACCCTAAACAGAGAATATGAATTGGCTGAATATCTCTACTCTGTCAGAGATTCGAAGCAGAGACAGATCCTTACCAAGTACAGGCTGAGTGACCACCGATTGGCAATAGAAACCGGCAGACATAAAAAGACATGGCTACCCAAAGAGGAGCGTGTATGTGGTCACTGCACGACAGGGGAGGTAGAAACAGAGATGCACTTTCTCCTTTACTGTGATAAATATTCCTCACCAAGAGATTCATTATTCACAGAAATGACTACATTTATTACAAATTTTAACTTATTAAACCCAGAGGAAAAACTAAAAATACTCATGGGCGAAGGAGCAATGGCTCCTCTTGCAGCCAAATATATATTTGCCTGCCATAGCCTGAGGGACACTGAATAATAACATCTGCATAGTAAGCAGTAACTTACTTATTATGACTGTTATTGTTTTTACTGTTATTGTTATTAGTATTATTATTGTTGTTTATCACTCCAAATAGTAATGGTATGGGTGGTAATGGTAATGATAGCAGTTTAATGATGGTGGTGGTGGTAGTGGTGCATTACACCATACATAACATTCGACTATTGACTGTTACCATTTTATTGTTACTATTTTTATATTTAATTTTGTATTATTATTTACTGCCATTCTATATTATTATTTGTCATTGTTTTAATTGTATTACAATGTATATTGTATACATTGTTGCTTTGGCAATATTGACACAATGTTTTTCATGCCAATAAAGCAGCTTGAATTTGAATTTGAAAAATTTGAGAGAAGGGGAGAGAGAGAGACACACAGTCACCACATATATACTGTATATATAGAGAGAGAGAGAGAAGGGGAGAGAGAGAGACACACAGTCACCACATATATACTGTATATATAGAGAGAGAGAGAGAAGGGGAGAGAGAGAGACACACAGTCACCACATATATACTGTATATATATAGAGAGAGAGAGAGAGAAGGGGAGAGAGAGAGACACACAGTCACCACATATATACTGTATATAGAGAGAGAGAGTGAGAGAGAAGGGGAGAGAGAGAGACACACAGTCACCACATATATATACTGTATATATATATATATAGAGAGAGAGAGAAGGGGAGAGAGAGAGACACACAGTCACCACATATATACTGTATATATAGAGAGAGAGAGAGAGAGAGAAGGGGAGAGAGAGAGACATGCCAGTCAGTCAGTCTGTTGTGTTTCCTCCCTGTGTGTAGAGGAGGTGGTACAGAGCTGCAGGGTTTGGCTCTGATGTCTCTGCTCTGGATGTAGTAGGAGAGGGTTGTATGAGGATGGGGCCAATACACACAAACTGACATGGTTTCTGGTGTGGGGGCTAGCTAGAGACACAGCTTCAATCCAGGTTCAAAGGACATCATGCTGCTTGCTTAGCGTGTACCACTTCCTCCCGATTCGGACCATTACTGGCATGAACTCGGGACCTCTGACGTGCTAGCACACGTGACCGCTCTCCTGAAGCGTCTTACCAGTCGGCGCCACACGAAAAGCGAGCTACTTGCTCGTGAAAATTCAGGCTGAGGAGTAAGTTTCACACATCCCTGTGCGTTACATATGCACCGTTTCTGTCTGAGTGGAAATGTCTAGTGGGGGGAAAATCCCATCCACTGTGAGTTCGTGAGTGATATGGTCTTTCAGTTCTAGTGATTATATTGGTCTTGGTCCTGTCCAGATGTCCTGAGGCATTGCACAAGCAGCATTCTCCTTTAGAACCCTCTATAAATCCCCCAGCCTACCAGGGCTCCATCAGGATTACCAAGATTGCATCACAAATGGCACCCTATATACAGTGTAGTGCACTTCTTTTGACTAGGGCCCATCAGGCTGTGGTCAAAAGTAATGCACTATGTAAGGGATAGGGTGCTATTTTGGACACAAACCCTGTTCTGGTGGTGATTCTACATGGGTTATCCTCCTCAATGTTATACCTCGCCTGGGAGGGAGGAAGGTAGTAATTCTGTCCTAGGTGTCCTGGATGGTTATGCTTTCACAATCACTTCTTCTTCAATGCTTCAAAATGGTCTGCACCCTAAGTTCTGCTAAAGTAGTTAGGAGTGTTGAGAGTCCCCTTCAGCTAATATATGCAGCATAACACCATACAGAGCTAGAATTATGTCCCAAATGGCACCCTATTCCCTTTTTAGTGCACTGCTTTTGACCAGAACCCTATGGGCCCTACATAGTGCACTACATAAGGAATACGCTGCCATTTGGGACTTAACCTAGCATTAAATACCACATAAGAGTAGCATTCAAGGGTCCAGTGAGCCCTAGGAGACTGTCTGAGACTAGCTACTAATTGTGTGGCGTAACATTTTCCACTCTTAATGGCTTAATATTTTTTACATACTCACAATTGTTTTCAATAGGCCTGCGACTCTCTTTTTTGATGGCAGTTAACTAAGTCGGTGTTCCAAATGATACCCTATTCCCTATATAATGCACTACTTTTGACCAGAGCCCTATGGGAATAGGATGTCATTTGGGACGCAGCCTAACTTACTGACCTGCTGTAGCTGTAAGGAGCTTTGATATAAGTTGTGTTTTACTGCCATGGCTCTTCAGTGTGAAGCAGAGTTAAAAGCCTTGAGTTTTTTCACCACCAGCCATGTGTCCCTCCGTCTGTGAAGTTCTTCACTGGTCTGTATAATGAGACTCGTTAAGGAAGAGACCGCTGGTGGTGGTGGTGGCATTAGACCCTCTGATGCAGGGGGACCAGGCAGGTCTTGTGTGTGTGTGTGTGTGTGTGTGTGTGTGTGTGTGTGTGTGTGTGTGTGTGTGTGTGTGTGTGTGTGTGTGTGTGTGTGTGTGTGTGTGTGTGTGTGTGTGTGTGTGTGTGTGTGTGTGTGTGTGTGTGTGTGTGTGTGTGTCTAGTGTAAGAGGGTCTCCCCCATGCCTGGCTAGTGTGGTGAAAAGTATTAGCCATCTGACGTCAGAGATCTCCAACTGGAAAGAACGGTGTGGTGTGGTGTGTGTGCGCGTTCAGACTGGCCTGGGTTGGCTGTAAGTTACAGTAGTTTCCACTCTGTGCTGCATGCAGCCTGGAAGTCTGTCTTTAGAAGTGGGCAGGTTAGGACGCCAGGGGAAATGAACTCCATGGCATCACTGTGTGTGTGTGTGTTTAGCATCACTGTGTGTGTAAGAGAAGGTATGACAGTGAGGAAATTGCAGCTCAAACTGCAAACTGCAACTAATTTCAGGCTTTCAAATCAAATCCAGACTGACTGAAGAAGACAGTGGTTCTCACTATGTGAAATTGTACATATTTCCTACATAGTGCACATCTTTTGATCAGGGTCCATATGACTCTGGTCAAAAGTAGTGTAGTTTATAGGGAATAGAGTGCCATTTGGGATACATAGTATGTTTGTCTATCAACAGGATAGGCTTTTTTTGTGCATACTGTAACAAAGAGGGAAAGTGCTTTTCCATTGGCCAGTGTCACAGCAAATTAAGCAAACATTTCCTAGTTGTAAATGCCATTCTCTTGAGAAAATTATTCAAATGTATTCAGAATCAGTCATTCAGGATGTCCTCCAAATGTGTGTGTGTGTGCCCTTCTCCAGAATACCTAGTGTCTCAACCTTATTGAGACACCGGGCTCATTTGGTTATAGTTGTCAGGGTAACCACAGGTGATGCTGGGAGGCTTTTTCTACAAGTCTCAAGGCGTGTCTGGGCTGAAAAGAAAGATGGTTATTATGACAGCCTTATTTTTTCACTATGAAATGATCTAATTTTTTTTGACTTAAAACCTTTTGCATGCAAGTCCCATTGCAATGTGTCAACCCACGGTTTAGTGAACTCTCAAGCCGTTTTGCAGGAACTGTATCTCCATCCTACGTCTTGCCACTTGAAGCTGTAACATGCTCAGTTAGGCGCCAGGAAGGTAGATAAAATTCTCTGTTTTTCTGGTATTTTTTTCTTTGTCGATGTTGATGTGATGCAAGGTTCTTTATTCTGAACCAGTCTAGACCCTTTTGACTCTCTGAGACAGTTTGGTTTCTGAGCTGTTTGGAGATACCAGAGAGGCTGCCATAGTGTTGGTTAGTAGAATGGTTTGTCTGCTATGCTAGCCTGTTCATTAGCTCCAGTTGAATGGCCTATACGACCACCGCGCATCTGTCTTCGGCAGTGTCCCAAATGTTGTGGAGGCTGTTGACGTGAGACACGGTCTTTGTGATGGTAAATTGCATCCTGAAAGCTGAAAGCTGGGGACCCCCTGCTAGACAGCCAACAGATCCACATTGTATCACATTGTACGTGGACTGACTCGACATGTGGGATCAGCTGGTTAAATACAGCGATCTTTTCCCTTCTAAAGTAAAACGGTGACATTTAGAATACACACCTCAGAATACAGACAACGCCTTTTCAACTTAACACTCAGTTTTCTTTCTTCTCCCAGAGCATACTTGACAACCTGTGAAGAGAACACAGTCCTACATGTTGATCAGGAACACTGTGAATACAGAGAGGTTTCTCCAGGGCATCTAGTATCACACTATTGCCTATATAGTGCCATTTGGAATACAAGCACTAGTTTTCCCTATATAAGGGACTATGGTGCCATTTGGGATACACACGCTAGCTTCGTTTGATGAAGGAGTTTATTGAGTTGTTACTGTATAGGAAAGTCCATGGCCACATGATGCAGAAGGCTTGAGATGAGTTATAATGTATACACAGCACAACCACTCACTGCCAAGCCAGAGACACACAGAAAGAGATAGAGAGAGAGCCCTTGCTGTCTTGGCAAGTGTTGCTGCAAAATAAATAATTCTGAAAAGAAGGGGGGGGGGGGGAGAGAGAGAGAGGGTTGGGATCCAAACCAGAAACATTTTCCTCTGTCACGCAGAGGCTGAATCACTGCTGAATGGCATGAAAAAGAAAGAAAGCAGGAGAGAGGGAGAGAGAAAAATAGAGACAGAGAAAAGAGAAGGAGGATAGAGAGAGAGTAAAAAAGAGAGAGGAGAGAGAGAGAAATGAAGAAAGAGAGAGAGAAAGAAGAAGGTATGTAGAGAGAGGGGAAAGAAAGAGATGGGAGAGAGAGAGAAAGAGAGGGAGAGAGAGGGAGAGAGAGAGAGAGAGAGAGAGAGAGAGCGAGAGAGAGAGAGAGAGAAAGAAAGAGAGAGAGAGAGAGAGAGAGAGAGAGAGAGAGAGAGATAGAGAGAGAGAGAGAGAGAGAGAGAGAGAGAGAGAGAGAGAGAGAGAGAGAGAGAGAGAGAGAGAGAGAGAGAGAGAGAGAGAGAGAGAGAGAGAGAGAGAGAGAGAGAGAGAGAGAGAGAGAGAGACAGACAGACAGAGAGAGAGACATAGTGAGAGAGCGAGAGAGAGAGCGAGAGAGAGAGAGAGAGAGAGAGAGAGAGAGAGAGAGAGAGAGAGAGAGAGAGAGAGAGAGAGAGAGAGAGAGAGAGAGAGAGAGAGAGAGAGAGAATGGAATAAAAATATTCAGGGAAGGGAGCTGGTGTCTGGATGAGGCCGCCCACTAACCTCAACGGCGCCACACTCCCTGGCTCACCCCGGGTCTCCATAGGGAGGGGCCCCACCACACAGACATCTGGCTGCAAACGCTGCTCTCTCTCTGGGTATGGGGGGTCGCAAGGAGGGGGCCTCTGGTGCCTCTGGAGACTGCTCTCTCTCCCTGGCTCTGGGGCCACTGGAGACTGCTCTCTCTCCCTGGCTCTGGGGCCACTGGAGACTGCTCTCTCTCCCTGGCTCTGAGGCCACTGGAGACTGCTCTACGTCCCAAATGGCACCCTACCCTTATGGGTAAAAAGTAGTGCGCTGAAGTGACAAACTCTGTGTGAGACTCTCACAGCTAGCCCCACAGATAGAACTGGGGAGAGAGGAGTTAGTAGTTAGTTAGTTAGTCAGTAAGTCAGTTAGTCAGTTAGTTAGTAGTTAGTAGTCAGTAGTTAGTTAGTTAGTTAGTTATGAGTTAGTAGTTGGTTAGTTAGTTATTAGTTAGTTAGCCGTCAGTTATTAGTTAGTTAGTAGTTAGTTGGTTAGTTAGTAGTTAGTTAGTTCGTTATTTGTTAGTAGTTGGTTAGTTAGTTTGTTAGTTAGGTGTGTGGGAGATAGTGTCCACAAGCAGCAGTGCCAGGTTCATAGCCAGGTACTATACGTGGGTGTGGTGAGGTGCCATGTGTTAGTTACTGGAGGATGAACTAGCTGGCCTGTTACAACTGACACGGTAGAATAACTTCTGAGGCAGCACTGCTGAGGACTGAAGGGGGTCTTACATAAAGCACACAGCTGTGTGTGTGTGTGTGTGTGTGTGTGTGTGTGTCTGTGTGTCTGTGTGTCTGTAGGACTGTAGTGTCACAGTAGTGAGGGGCCGAACAGACACACACTTGGCAGGACACCACTGAGCTCAGAGACACACACATACACACACACACATACATTTACACACACACACACACACACGCACACGCACATGCATGCACATGCACACGCACACACACACACACACACACACCTGGCGGGACACCACTGAGCTCAGAGACACATTCCTTTAAAACACCGTCACTTCCTGTTTCAGTTCCCTATAGGACTCAGACTGAGAGAGAGCACAGGAAGGACACATACCTCAGTTACGTCCCAAATGGCAACCTATTTCCTTTACAGTGTACTGGGCTCTGGTCAAAAGTTGTGCACTGTAAAATGAATAGGGTGCCATTTGGGAGGCATCCTCATCTCACAGAGCAATGCACCTGACCACTAAAACAGACTTCTTTACCCCATTATAATACCTACATAAAACATTGAATCCATTTAATTCTAAGTCATATCACAGTATTTATAGCCATACGAAGTACCCTATACTGATAGTATGACTATCACGCTATATAGTTGACGCAGCCATGGTTTAAGATGAACATGTGCTGCATACTGTAGGCACCGAAAGATAGGAGGAGGAAAAAACAGAGGGACAGAGGGATGAGAGAAACAGACAGACAGATGAAGGAAGAGAGAGAAAAATACAGACCCCTACATGCTTCTTCATCTGGAGTGCATTTCAAGGAAAAATATTTTCATAACTGTTTGATTTTTTTTTTTTTAAGTGGATTAAGGAGACTGTACACAGAATTTTTTATTTATTTTATTCCTCAGCTCCAAAAAATCTGGATCGCATTTGTTTTTTATGGACACTATTTCATTTCTCTGCGTTTGTCATCTTTCTGTTGGAGCTGGGGTGTATGCAGTATTGTATGAGTACAGTCAGAGATGGGGGTTAGAGATTATTTTTTATTTCCCTCTGAAAAACGAGGCAAGCACATGCTGTATAATTAGATGGTGAAGAAACGGGACATATATTTTGCTAAACCACAGGGAATTTGCTGAAGAGTCTCAGTGCACAGTTCTTCTGGGTTAAAGCTTTGTAAACTGAGCTTACTCTTTGTAACCAAATGTCTGCTAGCTCACAGAGCTTCTGGAATCTTTATGAATGCACTTTCAAATATACTCTAGTAACATTGAACTCATTCCTTTGCAAAAAATAAAGGAAATGTTAAAGTTGGGAAAGTGAAACAACTTGTAGGACATATCGGTTACGTCCCAAATAGCACCATATTCCCTATATAGCGCCATATTGGCCCTGGTAAAATATAGTGTACTATAAAGGGAAAAAGGTGCCATTTGGGAAGTCATATTTCCAGCTGCCCCATTCCGAAGTCCCAGTTCCTCCATTTCATTCATTAATAACTCCTCCCCTACCTCCACCAGCCACCACCTCCAATATGGCTGTATGAAGTCTTCTCTTGTTGATGTGGCATTTACGCTCAAACTTAACCAGCCTCTAAAGAGACATTTTTCTCTCTGCTGTCTGTCTCTTAATGGCTGTAACTGTTCAGCTGTTCAACCACATAATGCCTCTTTTTGGGCGACTAGGAAAGGAGGCTCTTTGTCTCCGCTAACATTCTCACTAAATGTGTTACTTACTGCATCCCAATTGGCACCCTCTTCCCTTTATAGTGCACTACTTTCAACCAAGGAATAGGGTGCCATTTGGGATGCATCCACTGTGTCATGACGTTCAGCTCACAGCTCAGCTCACGGCTCAGCTCACGGCTCAGCTCACGGCTCAGCTCACGGCTCCTCTCACGGCTCAGCTCACGGCTCAGCTCACGGCTCAGCTCACGGCTCAGCTCACGGCTCCTCTCACGGCTCAGCTCACGGCTCCTCTCACGGCTCAGCTCACGGCTCCTCTCACGGCTCAGCTCACGGCTCAGCTCACGGCTCCTCTCACGGCTCCTCTCACGGCTCAGCTCACGGCTCAGCTCACGGCTCAGCTCACGGCTCAGCTCACGGCTCCTCTCACGGCTCAGCTCACGGCTCAGCTCACGGCTCAGCTCACGGCTCAGCTCACGGCTCCTCTCACGGCTCAGCTCACGGCTCCTCTCACGGCTCAGCTCACGGCTCAGCTCACGGCTCAGCTCATGGCCAGAACATTAATAAGAGTGATTGAGATAAATCATCAGATCATGTGGCGTTATTGTTCTTCATTTGGAGTGGTCCCTGATATCACTACTGCACTCAACTCCACTCCTCTCCATGGTGAGTAGAGAGTAGCAGCTTCATCCCAACTCACCCTGCTGCCAACGCTCTAACACCCCTCATCTGGTAACAATCTCCCTAGCTTTAGCCACCCAAAGCCCCATCCATCACGCAGGCACGCACGCATTCACACATGCACACACCCTTTCACATACGCGCACACGCGCACACACACACACACACACACACACACACACACACACACACACACACACACACACACACACACACACACACACACACACACACACACACACACACACACACACACACACACACACACACACACACACACACACACACACACACACACACACACACACACACACACACACACACACACACACACACACACACACACACACACACACACACATACACATTCATCAGCCACTGTCATGTCTTGGCTGCAGTGAAATGTAAAAGTGTGTAAACCCGAGAGAGAATAAATGTTCTTTTAAAATGGAAAATAGTCAGTTCAGTTGAACCTTTTGGTTTACACACTGTGACTGCATTTTGGAAGAACAGAAATGAATCAGTTGTGAACGCTGTGCATTTGTTTTGAGATGAACGCAGCAGAGATTTTAAATGAAACACGTTTTGTCCTATTGGCTACATCCCATAGGGCTCTGGTCAACAGTAGTGCACTATATATTGAATAGGGTGCCATTTAAGACACAACCGCTGTCTGCTCATTACTCCTATGATAACAGTGGAATTAGGGCTAAATGAGTTGATATAATGCATACACACAACATTGGTTCTGATTGCTCTGCCTTTCATGTCCAACCAGACTGTCACCGCACTGTGTTTGGTTTAGGAGGAGAGAAAACGAGCACCAGATTGATGAAGGCCCAATGCAAACAGTTTCCTAGGTGCTGTAGTGTGTATGCATGCGTTGGGAATGACTGTTGCCAGATCAGAGAACATGTATGTTTGACTTCAAAGGACTAGAATCAAATCACATACATTTTTATTGGTCACGTACACGTGATTAGCAGATGTTATTGGGGGTGTAGCGAAATGCTTGTGCTTCTAGCTCAGACAGTGCAGTGATATCTAACAAGTAATATCTAACAAATTACACAACATATACCCAATACACACAAATCTAAGTAGGAATGATTTTAGACTATATACATATGGACGAGCGATGTCAGAGCGGAACGGACTAAGATACAGTAGAATAGTGTAGAAAACAGTATATACATATGAGATGAGTAATGCCAGATATGTAAACATTATTGAAAGTGACTAGTGCTCCGCTCCTTAAAGTGGCCAGTGATTTCTAGTCTATGCCTATTGGCAGGAGCCTCTAATGGGCTAGGGATGGCTGTTTAACAGTCTGATGGCCTTGAGATAGAAGCTGTTTTTCAGTCTCTCTGTCCGAGCTTTGATGCACCTGTACTGACCTTGCCTTCTGGATGATAGCGGGGGTGAACAGGCAGTGGCTCGGGTGGTTGATGTCCTTGATGATTTTTTTGACCTTCCTGTGACATCGGGTGCTGTAGGTGTCCTGGAGGGCGGGTAGTGCATTGGGCAGACCGCACCACTCTCTGGGGAGCCTTGCAGTTGCGGGTGGTGCAGTTGCCATACCAGGCGGTGATACAGCCTGACATGATGCTTTCAGTTGTGCATCTGTCAAAGTTTGTGAGGGTTTTAGGTGACAAGCCACATTTCTTTAGTCTCCTGATGTTGAAGAGGCTCTGTTGCGCCTTCTTCACCACACTGTCTGTGTGGGTGGTCCATTTCAGTTTGTCAGACTGAATGTCTATGTGTGGATGCTTCTCAAAATCATCACTCATTCCAACCATATTTTTCTGATGAATGCATTGTGAATGATTGTTGCCAGATCAGAGACTTTGTATGTATTGCTTTGGAGCAGATGGCTTCTTCTCAAAATCATCAGGCATTGCAAACATACACTACATGACCAAAAGTATGTGGACACCTACTCGTTGAACATCTCACTCCAAAGTCATGGGCATTAAAATGGAGTTCGTCCCCCCTTTGCTGCTATGACAGCCTCCACTCTTCTGAGAAGGCTTTCCATTAGATGTTGGAACATTGCTGCAGGGACTTGCTTCTAGTCAGCCACAAGAGCATTAGTGAGATCGGGCACTGATGTTGGGCGATTTAGCTTGGCTCGCAGTTGTCGTTGCAATTCATCCCAAAGGTGTTCGATGGGGTTGAGGTCAGGGCTTTGTGCAGGCCAGTCTAGTTCTTCCACACCGATCTCGAAAAACAATTTCTGTATGGGCCACGCTGAAACAGGAAAGGGCCTGCTCCAAACTGTTGCCACAAAGTTGGAAACACAGAATAGTCTAGAATGTAATTGTACAGTATGTAATAGGGTTAAGATTTCCCTTCACTGGAACTAAGGGGCCTAGCCCAAACCATGAAAAACAGCCCCAGACCATTATTCCTCCTCCACCAAACTTTACAGTTGGCACTATGCATTGGGGCAGGTAGCGTTCTCTTGGCTTCCACCAAACCCAGATTCGCCCAAAAAATAGCATCAAATAAAATCACCTAACAGTACAATGTGGAAATGTTCCTTGTTGTATGAAGTGTTGTTTGAAAATGGGGAAGTCCAATGGCGGCGAGCTTTACGCCACTCCAGTTGAAGCTTGGCATTGTGCATGGTGGTCTTAGGCTTGTGTGTGGCTGCTCGGCCTTCCAGAGGCAGTCTGAAATTCGGTAGTGAGTGTTGCAACCGAGGACAGAGGATTTTTGCGCGCTTGTGTAGATTGCATGGCTGTGTGCTCGATTTTATACACCTGTCAGCAATGGGTGTGGCTTAAGTAGCCGAATCCACAAATTTGAAGGGGTGTCCACATACATATACAGTATAGTGTATTTATCTACCAATGCATGCTAGCTCACACCATGCTGTCTGACTCCTACAGACTGTAATAACGCAGGTTGAAGAGAGGATAAGATGGCCCTCAGCTATCTACCAGACATGAAACATATTAGAGGACTTAAGAACACCGATAGAATGTAAGACTAGCGGTTCTGAATGAACAACAGCTGAAAAGAAGCTCTGAGCACTCTATTGTCCTGTTACACACACACACACACACACACACACACACACACACACACACACACACACACACACACACACACACACACACACACACACACACACACACACACACACACACACACACACACACACACACACACACACACACACACACACACACACACAAACACCAGCCACAAGCTGTGACAGACAATATGAGACGACACCAACATGAACCACACCAGCTCTGGAATCCTCTCTGTCCTCCTATGGATCATTGTCCCTCTACCTCTCTACAGTCAGTAAAATAAAGCAATGGCACTCCACATTGCTTAAATTCTATTTTGTTGTCAATTCCACATTGTACTGTTAGGTGATTTTATTTGATGCTATTTTTTGGGCGAATCTGGGTTTGGTGGAAGCCAAGAGAACGCTACCTGCCCCAATGCATAGTGCCAACTGTAAAGTTTGGTGGAGGAGGAATAATGGTCTGGGGATGTTTTTCATGGTTTGGGCTAGGCCCCTTAGTTCCAGTGAAGGGAAATCTTAACCCTATTACATACTGTACAATTACATTCTAGACTATTCTGTGTTTCCAACTTTGTGGCAACCTGACCCCCCCCCCACCCTTCCCCAATACACATGTAAATATTGGACAGTAAATTGTTCCTTCCTGTATTATACTTATGCTAAGAAATGTATTCTATTCTACTGATCCATTTACTTTATGTTCATATTGTTATCTTTTAGTATTTCTTATTGTTGTTGCTTTGCTGTTAAGGAACCTGCAAGTAAGCATTTCATTTGATGGGGTATTCCATGTGTATCCTGTACATACGACTAATAAAACTTGAAACTTGAAACACACACACTGCCGTCCTGCCTCCTGTCCTGAGCCCTGCGCTCGGAGTTGTCCTGTCAGGAAGTTGGAGGTCAGAGGTCAGGGCAGGCCTGGCCCAGTGGATTTTGGGGTGTTGGATGTCTCAGCGACTTGGGTGTGTCCCAAATTAGACCCTATTCCCTATATAGTGCACTACTTCTGACCAGGGCCCATAGGGAAAAGGGTGCCATTTGGGATGTAGTCTAAGAGCCCGGTTTGACAGTCACCAGGAAATTAAGAGTGTCTATATAAAGCCAGTTATAATGAGTAAGACAAAGACAGCAGGCGAGAGCAGAGCAGGCCAGGGAGGCTTTCACTCCCTCTATCCCCGTGTCAACAGGCCAGACAGGAGATGGAGTGATAGAGATAGAGAGGGGGGTGAGACGAGGGGAGAGAGAGAGTGAGAGGAAGGACAATGTGACAGAGAGAGAGAGGAGGACAGAGAGAGAGAGAGAGAATGTGGGAGGACAGAGAGAAAGTGAGAAGGGGAGGACAATTCCTCAGCTGTTGAAACGTGAGTGGTCTGTCAGTCTTCTCTGTTTATTCAATATCGCCAGTGGAAGTGTGAGTGTGAGATCTGGGGGGTTACACTAAGCTGTGACAGACAGTATGAGACGACACCAACATGAACCACACCAGCTCTGGAATCCTCTCTGTCCTCCTATGGATCCTTGTCCCTCTACCTCTCTACAGTCAGTAAAATAAAGCAATGGCACTCCACATTGCTTAAATTCTATTTTGTTGTCAATTAATTTATTATTTTATTTCAACAAATGTTTATTTTTTATTATCTCAGTGGAGGCTGCTGAGGGGCGAACGGCATCATAATAATGTCTGGAACGGAGCAAATGGAATGGTAAACACCTGGAAACCATGTGTTTCATGTATTTAACATCATTCCACCGATTCTGCTCCAGTCATTAACACGAGCCATTCTCCCCAATTAAGGTGTCACCAACCTCCTGTGCTGCAACCTTGTTGCTTTCATTCAGGTCGTTGTGGTTGTCTTATAATTTGAAGAGCTCAAGATGTGAAACATCCCTGTAAAAGGCCTGCGATGCTAACCGAACAGACTGAACAGACCGATCCCGTCAGTACTACTCTCTAACCTCCACTTTCTCTCTGACCAGTACTGTAATCCAATGCCTTCCACTGCCAGCTAACTTCACTCTGATAATCACAGCAATTTGTTTTCAGTTTATATTTCGAACTCAAACTTGGCTGGCTGCTTACCTTTCTCTATTGCATCAGTGAGAGTTGCATATTCACACAAACAACTGGTTTGTATCCAACAATGGCTGACTTGAGAGAACGAGGGAGAGGAAGAGAGAAGGAGACAGAGAGGGAGAGACAAGGAGAGATAAGGAGACCATCTGCCCGATGTTCCACGTCCAACAAACTGTTTGACCTCTTCCTTCATCAGTTATTAGTTTCCGTTCTGTAATAACACGACTGAGTGGCTGGAGCAGGGTTAAGTCTTTCTGGAGGAGTCCTGCACAACGCAGCTGCTCTCTGTCTCTCTCAGCGAGTGTGTGTGTGTGTGTGTGTGTGTGTGTGTGTGTGTGTGTGTGTGTGTGTGTGTGTGTGTGTGTGTGTGTGTGTGTGTGTGTGTGTGTGTGTGTGTGTGTGTGTGTGTGTGTGTGTGTGTGTGTGTGTGTGTGTGTGTGTGTGTGTGTGTGCTTCACGGACTGTAGTTTTGATAGGGTGTCACAGTATGTTTCTGTGCTGTGTCCCATATGGCACCCTGTTACCTACATAGCACATTAACTTTGACCAGGGCTTGCAGACTATGTGTCCAGCTGGTTATAGTATGGTTCTACGGCTGGAGGTGCTGAGTGTTCCATTAGTAAAAACATGCAACAGTTAAAGCAGTCCAGCAATGGCACATAATCTAATTCTGTGCAAACACACAAACGCACACACACACACACACACACACACACACACACACACACACTCACTCACTCACTCACTCACTCACTCACTCACTCACTCACTCACTCACTCACTCACTCACTCACTCACTCACTCACTCACTCACTCACTCACTCACTCACTCACTCACTCACTCACTCACTCACACACACACGGACCTACACACTGATGCACACTTCAGGTTTCCTGTCAATCAAAGATCTGCATGTGACTGATTACCAGAAAATAATTTTGAAACTCAACAGAATTAGTTTGAGGGAGTCACCTCTACAAAGCTGTGTAGTATCTAAGTATTGTTCCTGTGTTATGTGACTGTACTCTGATACAGAAGCATTGGAACTCTCAGTGAGCACATTAAGACCCTGTCCCTCTGTCTGCAGTCAAAGCCCAGAGGAACGCTTGTCTGTGTACCACGGTGTGTAAGTTCACAGTTAATGGAAAAACACTGTCAGGATAAATGAGACGTTTACACCGTTGCTTCACCTCCTGTTTCAACATGACATGTCTATTTCCACTCAGCTCTACCTCATTAACAGATCTCTGTCTCGGAGTTTCTGCCCTCTGCTCTGTTCTGTTTCTTCTGTCTCCATGTCAGACTGAAAACCTCTTCTCTCTTATGTTGTTTTGGCTTCAGTCACGTCTTCTCCATGTCCCTGTGGTGTGTCTCTAAGTGTGTGTCTGTGTGTGTGAGAGTGTGTTTGTTTGGGTGTGTGTCTGTGTGTGAGAGTGTGTTAGTCTGGGTATGTGTGTCTGGTCTCCTCCCCTACCCCACATCCTGCCTGGCGGTCCTCAGGTTGTTTGTGAAACAGGAGACCAGGAGTCCTGTGGGACGAAACAGAGAAGAGGAGGCCCTCCTCCTTACTCACCTCCCCCCTCAACTCCCCCTCACTTCCCCCTCACCTCCCTGGCCCCAGTGGTCCCTTATGCCCCTAAAACCCTCAGCTTCTTTCCTAGAGTGTGTGTGGGGGTGGGTGTGTGACTGTGTGTGCACGTGTGTGTGCATGCGTGCGCGTGTGTGTTTGCATGTGTGACCATGCATGTGTGTGTGTGTGTCTGGGAGGTAGATGTTACACTGAGTTAGTCCAGGAGACTGCCTGGGTCCAGCCAGACCGGAGAACAATGTTTTTCTTAGATTGTCCCTGAGTGGTGGTAGCCTGTGGAAGGCGATGCTGCTCTAGCTCCTTTACGGTCCCCTTTTATTTCTCCACCTCTACCTCCCTCCAACTCTACCTCTCCATCCATCCCTCCCTCCCTCCACCTCTCATCCCTCTCTCCACCTCGCTATCCCCATCTCCATCCCTCTCTCCACCTCCCTATCCCCATCTCATCCCTCTCTCCACCTCCCTATCCCCATCTCCATCCCTCTCTCCACCTCACTATCCCTATCCCTATCTCATCCCTCTCTCCATCCCTCTCTCCACTTCCCTATCCCCATCTCCATCCCTCTCTCCACCTCCCTATCCCCATCTCCATCCCTCTCTCCACATCTCCATCCCTCTCTCCACCTCACTATCCCCATCTCCATCCCTCTCTCCACTTCCCTATCCCCATCTCCATCCCTCTCTCCACCTCCCTATCCCCATCTCCATCCCTCTCTCCACCTCCCTATCCCCATCTCCATCCCTCTCTCCACTTCCCTATCCCCATCTCCATCCCTCTCTCCACCTCCCTATCCCCATCTCCATCCCTCTCTCCACCTCACTATCCCTATCCCCATCTCATCCCTCTCTCCATCCCTCTCTCCACCTCCCTATCCCCATCTCCATCCCTCTCTCCACCTCCCTATCCCCATCTCCATCCCTCTCTCCACCTCACTATCCCCATCTCCATCCCTCTCTCCACTTCCCTATCCCCATCTCCATCCCTCTCTCCACCTCACTATCCCCATCTCCATCCCTCTCTCCACTTCCCTATCCCCATCTCCATCCCTCTCTCCACCTCACTATCCCCATCTCCATCCCTCCCTCCACATCTCAATCCCTCTCTCCTGCTCTTTCTTTTATTTCCCTGTTCCACTCCAATTTTTAAAACATTTTAGCACCAGCAGTGCTCAATGAATACTGATTATTTTTTCTCAGACTGTTCCTGAGTATCTTATGCCATGGTACCATGCTTACTGTTATCCTGTATCTACAGGATGCACCCGTCTGACTGTCAGTGTTCCCAGTGCAGCTAGAGGGTTAGCTGTGTGCTACTGTCAGTGTACCAGGTCTTAACTTCAGGTCTGTGACTCCTGCAGCACTATTAGTGGTAATAGATTTCAGTTGTGTTTCAGGGCTCTCACATTACCTTTTATTGGAGTTTTCTTCTATGTCCTGAAGCTGTTGTGCCTTTCAAATTCGTTATAGCCCAACTGAGGCAGCTATACTATTCTGGAATACATTAAGAATCCATTGACAACAATAAACCAAATGTTTTCTTGGAAGCAGAGCGAGGAAATGTTTTAGCTGGGTGACATTTTTCATATCTGGGATGTCCCACATCTCCTGCCAAGCCTGGGAATGTAAAATCAAAGAACGCTGGCTAGAATGAAAAGAGAGAGAACTTGTTTCAATGTGAAGCCAGTGAATTCCATAGTATGTGAAATGAAAGAACAAGAGACTCAGCGCTCCACCCCTCCACCCCCCTTGCACACCCACTCTCCTACCACCCCACCCCACCCCTCACCCCCCTTGCACACCCACTCTCCTACCACCCCACCCCACCCCTCCACCCCCCTTGCACACCCACTCTCCTACCACCCCACCCCACCCCACCCCTCCACCCCCCTTGCACACCCACTATCCTACCACCCCACCCCACCCCTCCACCCCCCTTGCACACCCACTCTCCTACCACCCCACCCCACCCCTCCACCCCCCTTGCACACCCACTCTCCTACCACCCCACCCCACCCCTCCCCCCCCCTTGCACACCCACTCTCCTACCACCCCACCCCACCCCTCCACCCCCCTTGCACACCCACTCTCCTACCACCCCTCTCCTACCACCCCTCCACCCCCCTTGCACACCCACTCTCCTACCACCCCACTCCACCCCTCCACCCCCCTTGCACACCCACTCTCCTACCACCCCACCCCACCCCTCACCCCCCTTGCACACCCACTCTCCTACCACCCCACCCCACCCCACCCCTCCACCCCCCTTGCACACCCACTCTCCTACCACCCCACCCCTCGTCCCTCAAACTTAGACAACCATGCTATGAAATCCAATCACTCCCTTGCATGGTACATTACAAAATATTTTCATTCGGCCCATGTAGGAGCAGTGAGAAAGGTGTGAATGGCATGGTGTGATATGATGTGGGTTGTAGACTGCTGAGAGGCTGGGTGGTGGGCCGGTTGGGCTCTCTAGGCATGCAGCTGTCTGGTGGTGGTCTCTCTTGCTTTCTCTATTGCTCTCTCTGTCTTTCTCTCTCTCTCTCTCTCTTTCTCTCTCTCTCTCTTTCTCCACCTTTTCTCTCTCATTTTCCCTCCCTCTTTTCTCTCTCTCTCTTATCTCTCTCCCTCTTTCTCTCTGTCTCTCTCTTTACCCATGACTACCTTTAGACTCGGTCCAGGTGGGAGTATCTGTGAACTCGGCACTACGATGGGTGCTGGGGGATCGAGGGGAGGGGAACACACTTCGGGTGCCAGCTTTAGCAGGCATTCAATCAACACCATCATGTCTGCTGTCAGCTGGACTAATCTGCAGCCAACTGTTGTAAAAATAGGGAGTTATTTTTCCCCTGGATCACCAGTGGGATAGCTGGGTCTGGATCTCGGGATGGGCTGGTGGGAGACTGAATAGGGAGAGGGGTATAATCCCCCAGTTGTTCCCCTGATTGAAAAGCAAATACATCTTTCATTGCTGCTGTCATAAAATCTCCCGCTTCTCAAAGCCCCATAATTAACAGTTCTATAAATAACAGTACCTCTGTCTACCAAATGGTACTCTATTCACTATATACTGCACCACTTTCTGGTCAAAGTAGTGCACTAAATAGGGAATAGGGTGCAATTTGGGACGCAGACTAGGCCTACTGCTGATATTAATTATTGATATGACTTAATATTAATATATGAATAATTATTCATGTGAGTTTCAATGCTACTGCTACTACTACTACTACTTTGAATGGTACAGTAGCAGTAGCAATATCAGTAGTAGGTATAGTAGCTGTGGGAAAGAGAGTAAACATACTGCATATTTTATGTTCTGGAAGACACAGGCAGACATACAGGAGAGTTTGGAGTTTAGGATGTGATAATGTTGAGTATGTGATAATGTGATCATGTTGAGGATTTGATCATGTTGAGGATGTGATAATCTGACAGTGTTGAGGATGTGATAATGTTTAGGATGTAATCATGTTTCGGATGTGATCATGTTTAGGATGTGATCATATTTAGGATGTGATAATGTTTAGGATGTAATCCTGTTTAGGATGTGATCATGTTTAGGATGTGATCATGTTTAGGATGTGATCATATTTAGGATGTGATCATGTTTAGGATGTGATCATGTTTAGAATGTGATAATGTTGAGGATGCGATAATGTTTAGGACGTAATGATGTTTCAATGTTTAGCATATGGTAGCAGAGCAGCTGCTCCTGTTATCTAGTCCTAGATCAACATGCAAGGTGGACAGGGCCTTGGGTTAGGGGTCAGGGGTTAGAGGTCAGGGGCTGGCCAGCAGAAGGCCCATTGACTCTACTAGCCCTGTGAAACACAGTCCATTCTCTAGTGTTAACCAGTCAACACGCGTAGGGCTAGACTTCTCTAGTGCTGTCTCTATATATTTCTGTCCACAATGAAACCTAATTAGCTCAATTTCATGGTAGAGCATTCTGGCCTTTGTGAGTTTGTAAGTTATATATCAACATACATACAAATGATTCAAGCCAGGCCAAACCAAGCTGTACGTGAACTGAATTGGTTAAAAAGCAATTTTAGAGTAGAAAGGCTAAGATGGCAGTTTTCCCCCTTAGTTCCCTCTTTTCCTCTCCTGCTTTCCCTCTCTATTTCTCTCTCTCTCTCTCTCTCTCTCTCTCTCTCTCTCTCTCTCTCTCTCTCTCTCTCTCTCTCTCTCTCTCTGCCCCCTCTCTCTCTCTGCCCCCCTCTCTCTCTCTCTGCCCCCCTTCTCTCACTCTCTCTCTCGCTCACCGCCCCTCTCGCTCTCCCTCTCATCTTTTATTTCTCTCTCTCTCACCCCATTCTCTCTTTCCCCCTCTCTCTCTCTCCTTCTCTCTCTCACTCACCTTCCCTCCATCTCTTTTACAGACCTGGTCTGTTTTTGCCATTAGTCACCAGGGTTCAGCATGGTGAAGCTTGGAGCTGGAGAGGAGGAGGCTGGAGAGGGTTTGGGCAAATCAAATCAAATGTTATTGGTCACGTACACATATTTAGCAGATGTTATTGCAGGTGTAGAGAAATGCTTGTGTTCCTAGCTCCAACAATAATATCTAACAATACACAACAATACGCAAAACATAAAAAGTAAAAGAATGGAAATTAAGAAATATAGAAATATTAGGACAAGACATGTCAGAGTCAGAATTATAAATATATATGTATATGATGGGATGAATAGATATTATGAACAGCATTATGGATAGAATATGTAGTATATCTGAAGAATATGCAGGATAGAATATATATATATGTACAGCAATAATTAAATAGGATGGGCCATGACTAAAATACAGTATATACTTATGAATTGGGTCAAACTGTATGAAAACATTATTGAAGTTACCAGTGATCCATGACTATGTACATAGGGCCTCTAAGGTGAAGGGTTGAGTAACCAGGTGTTCGCCGGATAGTGACAGTGACTAATGTTCAGGGCAGGGTGCTTGGAGGGGGCCGGATAGTGACAGTGACTAATGTTCAGGGCAGGGTGCTTGGAGGGGGCCGGATAGTGACAGTGACTAATGTTCAGGGCAGGGTGCTTGGAGGGGGCCAGAGAGTGACAGTGACTAATGTTCAGGGCAGGGTGCTTGGAGGGGGCCGGATAGTGACAGTGACTAATGTTCAGGGCAGGGTGCTTGGAGGGGGCCGGATAGTGACAGTGACTAATGTTCAGGGCAGGGTGCTTGGAGGGGGCCGGATAGTGACAGTGACTAATGTTCAGGGCAGGGTGCTTGGAGGGGGCCGGATAGTGACAGTGACTAATGTTCAGGGCAGGGTGCTTGGAGGGGGCCGGAGAGTGACAGTGACTAATGTTCAGGGCAGGGTGCTTGGAGGGGGCCGGATAGTGACAGTGACTAATGTTCAGGGCAGCGTGCTTGGAGGGGGCCGGATAGTGACAGTGACTAATGTTCAGGGCAGGGTGCTTGGAGGGGGCCGGATAGTGACAGTGACTAATGTTCAGGGCAGGGTGCTTGGAGGGGGCCGGATAGTGACAGTGACTAATGTTCAGGGCAGGTTGCTTGGAGGGGGCCGGATAGTGACAGTGACTAATGTTCAGGGCAGGGCAGGTTGCTTGGAGGGGGCCGGATAGTGACAGTGACTAATGTTCAGGGCAGGTTGCTTGGAGGGGGCCGGATAGTGACAGTGACTAATGTTCAGGGCAGGGTGCTTGGAGGGGGCCGGATAGTGACAGTGACTAATGTTCAGGGCAGGTTGCTTGGAGGGGGCCGGCTTGTGGGGACTATTTAACAGTCTGATGGCTTTGAGATAGATGCAGTTTTTCAGTTTCCGGCCTCAGCTTTGATGCACCTGTACTGACCTCGCCTTCTGGATGGTAGCGGGGTGAACAAGCCGTGGCTCCTTGATGATCTTCTTGGCCTTCCTGTGACATCGGGTGCTGTAGGTGTCCTGGAGAGCAAGTAGTTTGCCCCCGGTGATGCGTTTGGAAGACTGCACCACCCTCTGGAGAGCCCTGCGGTTGCAGTTGCCGTACCAGGCGGTGATACAGCCTGACAGGATGCTCTCAATGGTGCATCTATAAAAGTTTGCGAGGGTCTTAGGGGCCAAACCGATTTTCGGGGGGTGGAGGTCAGAGAGGGTGGGGGCTGAGGTTGAGGGGATGTGTCAGTCTCGGTGCTCTGGGACTTGTTCTACTTCTCTGTAAGGCTTTGGACGGAGCTAAGATGCTGAGAAGAGAGAAGGAGAAACGGAGAGAGGTGGAGATGGAGAGAAGAGAGGTAGACACAGGTGGAGATGGAGAGACAGGGAGCGCTGAGATAAAGAGAAGAGGAAGACAGGATGGAGAATGAATCAAGGGACCCTGGAGGAACAGAGGACTTCGCCAGAGAAAGAGAGGGGAGATGGAGGTTAAGGGAGAAAAGAGGGGATAGATGGAAGTTAACGGAGAAAAGAGGGAATAGATTGAGGTCAGGAAGCCTGACTGTGCAGGAGACTGTGTCAGAATAAAGCGATAGGCTCTTTGAAAGATGTTCTTTCCAGCACTACTATACAAGCATTCTGTGAATTCAATGACTCATATGGTATCATCTGCAGTCATCATCCAGAGGTGAAAGAAGAGGTTAGAAAGTGTGAAATTATTTTAAGGCCATGTGACTTTGTCTAACTCTTCAGGTATGTATTCAAAAAGCGTCTCAGAGTAGGAGTGCGATCTAGGATCAGGTCCACGTGTCCATGTAATCATATTCATCATTACTTAAAAGGCTAAACTGTTCCACTCCTACTCTGATAAGCTTTCTACCAGTCATCTCAGCCATTCTAGCTTCAGATCGTTCTACGCTCAAGGTCCAACGATCTTCACAGGGAACTGGTAGATTTCAGTAACTGGTAAGATTTGGGAAGTGTGCTTTTCCGTTTGGGTAGTTTGTTGTTTCTTCCATCTACCCCCCTCCCTCCAGTCCCCTTCCATTCTCCTATCCCTCCCCTTTCCCTCTAGTCCCCTTCCATTCTCCTATCCCTCCCCTTTCCCTCTAGTCCCCTTCCATTCTCCTATCCCCCCCTTCCCTCTAGTCTCCTACCATTCTTCTATCCCTCCCCTTTCCCTCTAGTCCCCTTCCATTCTCCTATCCCCCCCTTCCCTCTAGTCTCCTACCATTCTTCTATCCCTCCCCCTTCCCTTTAGTCCCCTTCCATTCTCCTATCCCTCCCCTTTCCCTCTAGTCCCCTTCCATTCTCCTATCCCCCCCTTCCCTCTAGTCTCCTACCATTCTTCTATCCCTCCCCTTTCCCTCTAGTCCCCTTCCATTCTCCTATCCCCCCCTTCCCTCTAGTCTCCTACCATTCTTCTATCCCTCCCCCTTCCCTTTAGTCCCCTTCCATTCTCCTATCCCTCCCCCTTCTCTCCGTCTCTTCAGCCCCCAGTCTCATATTCTGGCCCTGCCTTCCAGATCTCATTGTTGTGTCTGTGTCGGAGACCCCAGGCCCACCTAACCCTAAACAGCCTGCCTTGCACCGTGAGAAAGCTTTGCCAAGCTATTGGATTAGCTTTTGAGCGCCACATTGGCTAATTAATGAAAATGACCCGCTAGAGAGGGAGGAGGAGAGGGAGGGCATTGTCCTCGCTGCGACAAAGACTGTATCCCAAATGGCACCCTGTTTCCTTTGCAGTGCACTACACTTGACTAGAGCCCTATGAACCCTTGTCAAAAGTTGTGCACTATATAGAGAATAGGGTCCCATTTGAGACACAGCCAAAGTGTCTCCTAACAGGATTTCAACTAACCACGCCAGCCGTTGCTAATACTGTTGGCTGGAGCCACTATGTTAGTAGTAGTATTGGCAGTGGGACTGCTGGAGTGTTTTAGTAATTGTAGTCACGCTCCATTCTCACAACACTTTCTGACCATCTAATTCATAAAATAGGGAAGTAGTCATTGAATTATGTGGCTGAATACAAAAGGGATTTGTGGCAGTGGAGTACTACTATACAGTGTGTTTAGACTAGCAGACCGTTTGCAGCAGCAACCAAGACAATACCGTGTCCCAAATGACACCCTATTCCCTGCATAGTCCACTACTTTTGACCAGAGCCCCATGGGTTACGTAGTCTTTCCCTGGTTGTTACGCTGGCTAAACTAGCTAAACAGCTTCCAGCAGCTGTCCACCGTTTCCAGTTTGCCATCCAGAGGCTCTCACACCTGCAGATTATAGCAGAGTTCTAGACGTCATAGAGGCTGTCAGAACAGCAGTAGTTGGAGCAGTAACCATGGTTAACAGGCTTTTAACTGGCTTGTTGATGTGAGTTTCTCAATTCAATTGACTTTATTGGCATGACATAACAATGTACATATTGCCAAAGTTTCCTTTGAGATTAAGGGAAACATTTACGATATTAACATAATGAAGATAATAATAATCAATATTGTCAATTGCAACAACAATAATCAAGGGTCAAAATAACCATACATTGAAAAATAACAGTAACAATGGCATAGAGGACATGCGCAGGTTGGTTGGTTTCTCTCTCTCTTCCATTACCTTGGCTGTATATGTAAACCTTTAATATAATAGTCAGCCTGTTGGAGTGTGTATTTAGCACACAGTAACAGTCTGTCTACAAGTTAACGATACAAAGACTTCCATTGTGTCCAGCACATCTTCATCCTCAGTGCTGTGGCTGAATGGCTGGGTGACCCTGGGGGAATGTTTGACCTCTGTCAGGAGGTGTTAGAGGTGATTAAACCAATAGGCTGAGGAAAGAGACTGGCAGGTGGGCTGTAGCAGTCAGTAGGGAGGAAGAGGAGTCCCTATGGACCATGGAACTAGATCTACATGTGTGTGTGTGTGGTGGGGTGTGCGTGTGAAAATATTTTGTATATTGAGAAATAGGGTTAGCCTGGACATCCAGATTAGTGTAAAAAGTAGTGTAAATAGCTGAATTAATAAACCACTTCAATTATCAGACAAACAAACAAACAAACAAATAATTCGTTCATTCATTCACCCTCACTCTCATAGTAAAACATTGCTATGTGTAATAATGACCTTAAATTACCATGTAATTTCTCTTAAACTGAATAATCCCACTATAATATGGATCCATAACAGATTCCATATATCCAGGCTATTGTATTGTTTTGGGCCAACTCATTTGAATACTAATGATGCTCTAGGTAGCCCTGGGAACAGAGGTTTGTAGTGCTGTTATTCTAACGTGGTAGCTGGATGGCAGAATCTGAGGCTGTGTCTAAAATTGCTCTGTATTGCCTATGTAGTGCACTACTTTTGGCCAGGGCCCGTTGGAATGCCATTTTGGGACGCAACCTGGGTCTATCCTGCTGTATAAGAAGATAAGTCTTTGATTTGAGGTAAATCCAGGTAATAAATTCCAGCTAGCGACGTTTAGGACAGAGGAAGGTCTGGTTCTGCCTCTGCCTCCTGCGTAGCCCCTTAGTCCTACAACTGTCAATCTGAAGCAGGAGATTGGGTGTTCAAACAACTGCCAACTTGACAATGCTTTTCTGTATGTAAGGCAATGCAATGCTTCTCATGTTCTTGCTCTCTTTCTCTCTTTCTCTCTCTCTCTCTCTCTCTCTCTCTCTCTCTCTCTCTCTCTCTCTCTCTCTCTCTCTCTCTCTCTCTCTCTCTCTCTCTCTGTATTTTCTTCTATCTCTCTATCCCCCCTCTCTTTCTCTCATCCATACACGTACACGGTTACATGCATGCTTTATTTAAAAAAAAAGGCTTTGCTAGAGAGCAGCATAAATTCTGTTCAGTTCTGATGTTGGTTTAAATATGTATCTTGTGTTACACATTTCTCATCGCCCAACTGCTCCTCTGGAACACGGTCAGGGGGGAATGCCAGAGTGGGAAAGTTGAGGAAAAATAAGGCAGAAGGAAAGAGAGTTAAGGAGAAATAAGACATAAAGAGTTAAGGAGAAATAAGACAGAATGAGAGAGAGTTAAGGAGAAATAAGACAGAATGAGAGAGAGTTAAGGAGAAATAAGACACAATGAGAGAGAGTTAAGGAGAAATAAGACAGAAAGAGAGAGAGTTAAGGAGAAATAAGACAGAAAGATAGTTAAGCAGAGTTATTGTATTCTGGTATAACACAACTGGGTTGTTAGGAATTGATCACATCACAGTAGAATGTTTGAGTGTAAGTCAATGCTATTTCCCATATTTTAGATTTTGGTGTTTTTTAGACTTTGACATTTAAGGTGAAAAACCTTAAAACAAACATTCTAATAGTGTCTAAATCCCAAATGGCACCCTATTCCCTACATAGTGCACCATTTCTGACCGGCGCTATGGTAAAAAGTAGTGCACTATGTAGCGAATGCCGTGCCATTTGGGATGCAACCAGTTTGTATGACAATAGAAAACGTCCCAATCCGAGATTTAAACAACATGTTTTTTCTATGTATCTTGCCAAATCCAGGGTTGTTTTTCACTTTTGACCAGCAGCGTGGATCCAGACAGAGGCCCCTGTTGTAAAGCTGCCTGGGCCCCTCACTCTAACAACAGCAGCTAAGACAAATGATCTCCTTCCATACTGCTGCTCTGATCTGGACGGCATTCCAAATGGCACCCTATTGCCTTTATAGTGCACTACTTTTGACCAGGACCCATCAGGCTCTGTTCAAAAGTACTGTGCTATGTAGGGTATATGATGCCATTTGGGACTCAACACTGAGCGGTGGGGCAGACTCCCCATACACATGACTACTGCCTCCTTCAGGGACAGCAGGCTGTAAACATGTGTGTGTGCACGTGTGCACGTGTGCGTGTGTGCATGTGCGTACCTGTGAGGTTCAAAAGCAACCATAGCAGTTCCTCAGTAATAGTAAAAGATGAAATGTAAGAGGTGGATAAAAATGGGCTGGGAGACCAAAAACATCCTGGAACAATTGTTTCTTATTTTCCCCATCTCTCTCTCTCTCTCTCTCTCTCTCTCTCTCTCGCTCTCTCTCTCTCTCTCTCTCTCAGTTAAATTCAAAGGGCTTTATTGGCATGGGAAACATGCAACATGTTTACATTGCCAAATAGATCACTTTTTTCCCTCTCTCTCTCTCTCCCTATCTCTCTCTCTCAGACCTTACAGAGAGTTGCCGTCATTACAGGAATGTAGTTTCATTTCCTTTTTGATTAGAGTATGGAGGAGGAGTTCCAATTCTGCTCTCCCTCTATTGGCTGTTTGTAAATGGGAAAGTCTACCTCTCTGCTTCCTGGTCAGTAGTGGGATACGTCCCAAATAGGAGCCTTATCGGGCATGGTCGAAAGTAGCACACTATAAAGGGAATAGGGTGCCATTTAGGACGTGACCTATTTACTACTAGATCATTGTGTAGCTTTTCAAAACTCAGCAGCTCTCCTTGCTTGCTGACCTCTCCTGGACACTACCCCCTCAATTATTGCTGTGGAATGTAAACCTGATATGTGTGTGTTTGCTGAGCATGACTTCATGGTGGTTGTCTACTGTAGCGAATTCACTGGTGCTCGATATGCTCTAATAAATGAGTCAACTGTGTGTCTTATAGGCAACCAAGGCCGTATATCCACTTGAACGTATTTTAAGTGCATCCCAAATGGCACCCTACTCCCCTTTTTAGTGCACTACTTTTGACTAGGGCCCATAGGGCTCTGGTCAAAAGTAGTGCATTATATAGGGAATAGGGTGCCATTTGTGACAAATACTTTCTATCTACATGAATTACTTCCAACAGAAAGATTTCTTACTGTATATTTCCCGTGATAAACCTTAGGTGAACTTACTTCTGGGTCAGTCTGCTCATGGATCCCACCCAAGACTTTATGAAAGGCATATGGCTGATGCTACGGTTATACGTTGGGCTGATGTGTCTTTATTTTGTCATTTTATTGGGGTTGAGTGTAGACTGTCACATTTAGAAGAAATATTATATCAATCCTGTGACAGAGTAAACTATACTATTTTTTGCTCTGCGGTAGTCAACTGAGACAAAAGAAGAAACACTGTGGACGTTGAATTTGTGGTATAGCTAACTATCCACAGTTTTAATCATTGAGTGGTGTTGGTTTCCTTACCTTCTGACCTTCCTCTTGTTATGTTTGAGACTGAGCCAACCGTGTATTGGACATGGCTGCCTGCTGCTAGTTATCATTCCATTCAATGTGTTTGTTCCAACAAAGTTGTTCCAACTTTTTTACAGTATGTACAGTGTTATAGAGTATAAGACAGTTTGGTAACATGTCCAACCTTGAAGCTGCATGGGCTCCTCTCCTCTCCTCTCCTCTCCTCTCCTCTCCTCTCCTCTCCTCTCCTCTCCTCTCCTCTCCTCTCCTCTCCTCTCCTCTCCTCTCCTCTTCTCTTCTCTTCTCTTCTCTTCTCCTCTCTTCTCCTCTCCTCTCTTCTCCTCTCTTCTCCTCTCCTCTCCTCTCCTCTCCTCTCCTCTCCTCTCCTCTCCTCTCCTCTCCTCTCCTCTCCTCTCCTCTCCTCTCCTCTCCTCTCCTCTCCTCTCCTCTCCTCTCCTCCAGTCTAATATTCTCATTAAAGTATCTGGACCAGCAGAGCAACCTGTTTTCACAGCCGACGTGTGACATCACCACCATGTATCAACAGCACCTAATAAACAGACAGGCATCGCCTGAGGTCTGTCTGGCTGGGAGAGTCCACACACACACACACACACATACAGTCTCTGGAGTGACAGTGATCTAAGGGAACATGAGTGCTGACTGATCATAGTAATAATTGGAAAATGTTAAAAGATTAACAGATGACAAAACTAATGTTTGTTGTTTGTCCAAAGTGCTGCTATTTCATTCTGCAGTTTCCAGAGTGCTCACCAGATCCAGTCTTCAGGTTGGATTGTATCCCAAATGGCACCCTATTACCTACATAGTGCACTACTTTTGACCAGGACCTATTTCCTATCTAACGCACCAGTAGTGCACTATATAGGGAATAAGGTGCCGTTGGTGACGCAGGCGGAGCTTGAGCTCTACACTGAGGCTGTATGCGTACCATTTGGTGTCATATACAGAAACCCAGATTAATTCTGGCATCAAAGATCTTCCGGAATGTCTCATTAACTCAGTCTCCACTGAGTCCTGCCTAAATCAAACTCCCCCATTATAGCACAAAATAAAGAGCATCTAATGTACAGCCAGGTCAAGTCAGTCGCTAGTCAGCCAAAAGGTCTTAAAGGCTGCATCTCTAATGGCACCCTATTCTCTACATTGTGCACTACTTTTGACGGGTGTGCACTACAGGTAATAGGGTACCATTTGGGACGCTACCTAAAGCCGTGAGACGTTTGGTTGGTGAAATGTGTTTTACAACAGCTCTGACCTGTGACCTCCAACACAAAGGCCACACAGCAGGAAGAGAATAGCACGGCCACACAAAACAGCCAGATTTGATCTCCAATACAAACAATGGTGTGCGTTCAGCGATCAAGGAAACGGACAGGAAAGAACTGTGTTGTCCCTGGGAACTATATTGTCTGTGGTGAGTTGGCATCGTTATACTGAAATAAAGTCAAAAATGTTTTTCACTATGATGGAAAGGGACAGGGAATGTTTCTCTGTGGCTTTGGATTTATTGTTGTAATATGTCCCACCCCCCCTCCCTCCCTCCCTGTCTTCTGCACATTGACATCCGATCAGAAGTCTGAAACCAGAACAAGATGTCTAAAGCTGTCACAGCAGGCAACAGTTGATTAGAGATACTGTACATTCTCTGTATTGTACGTAGTTATGGGCACAGAAACATGAAGTCAACTGGTGGACTGTGGTATTATCATAGCTGGTTAATCATTTACAGTGCCTTCGGGAAGTATTCAGACCCCTTGACTTTTTTAAACATTTTGTTACATTACAGCTTTATTCTAAAATGTAATAAATTGCTTTTTCCCCCTCATTAATCTACACACAATACCCCATAATGACAAACATAAACAGGTATTTAGAAATGTTTGCTAATTTATTAAAAAAATTAAAAAATGAAATCACATTTACGTAAGTATTCAGACCCTTTACTCAGTAGTTTGTTGAAGCACCATTGGCAGCGATTACAGCATCTAGTCTTCTTGGGTATGATGCTACAAGCTTGGCACACCTGTATTTGGGGAGTATCTCCCATTTTTCTCTGCATATCCTCTTAAGCTCTGTCAGGTTGGATGGGGAGCGTTGCTGCACAGCTATTTTCAGGTCTCTACAGAGATGTTCAATCGGGTTCAAGTCCGGGCTCTGGCTGTGCCACTCAAGGACATTCAGAGACTTGTCCCGAAGCCACTGCTGCGTTGTCTTGGCTGTGTGCTTAGGGTCGTTGTCCTGTTGGAAGGTAAACCTTCACCCCAGTCTGATTTCCTGAGTGCTCTGGAGCAGGTTTTCATCAAGGATCTCTTTGTACTTTGCTCCTTTCATCTTTCCCTCAATCCTGACTAGTCTCCCAGTCCCTGCTGCTGAAAAACATCCCCACAGCATGATGCTGCCACCACCATGCTTCACTGTAGGGATGGTGTCAGGTTTCCTCCAGACGTGAGGCTTGGCATTCAGGCCAAAGAGTTCAATCTTGGTTTCATCAGACCAGAGAATCTTGTTTTTCATGGTCTAAGAGTCTTTAGGTGCCTTTTGGAAAACTCCAAGCGGGCTGTCATGTGCCTTTTACTGAGGAGTGGCTTCCATCTGGCCACTACCATAAAGGCCTGATTGGTGCTGCAGAGATGGTTGTCCTTCTGGAAGGTTCTCCCATCTCCGCAGAGGAACTCTAGAGCTCTGTCAGAGTGACCATCGGGTTTTTGGTCACCTCCCTGACCAAGGCCCTTCTCCCCCGATTGCTCAGTTTGGCCGAGCAGCCAGCTCTAGGAATATTCTTGGTGGTTCCAAACCACTGTGTTCTTGGGGAACTTCAATGCTGCAGACATTTTTTTGGTACCCTTCCCAGATCTGTGCCTCGACACAATCCTGTCTCGGAGCTCTACGGACAATTCATTCGACCTCATGGCTTAGTTTTTGTCCTGACATGCACTGTCAACTGTGGGACCTTATATAGACAGGTGTGTGCCTCTCCAAACCATGTCCAATCAATTGAATTTACCACAGGTGGACTCCAATCAAGTTGTAGAAACATCTCAAGGATGATCAATGGGAACAGGATGCACCTGAGCTCAATTTCGAGTCTCATAACAAAGGGCCTGAATACTTATGTAAATAAGGTATTTCTGTTTTATATTTTTTAATACATTTGTAAATAATTCTAAAAATCTGTTTATGCTTTGTCATTATGGGGTATTGTGTGTAAATTGATGAGGGGGAAAAAACGATTTACTCAATTTTAGAATAAGGCTGTAACGTAACAAAATGTGGAAAATGTCAAGGGGTCTGAATACTTTCCGAAGGCACTGTATAACCTACCTATTAGCCCAGCATCTTCAGCATTGATGTGTCTGAGTCATCATTCAGTGCACTTTAACTGTTCCTATAGAATGCTGAGGTTGCGAGAACACAACCCCAGTGAGACCGTGCTCTTAAGCACAGTCAGCTATAGCTACAGTCAGCTATAGTGTCAGGCAGCAGAGCACTGACAAGGGAGAGATGTTTGGATGGGCAACTTTTGGAAGTAAAAGACAACTTAGACGTCAGTGTTTTGGTTGAATGTCATGAAGGAACAGTGGTACTGGCTGTGTGCTCTCCTCTCTGATAGTGAGGAGAGAGAGTGGGTGTGTGTTTGTGTATCTGTGTGTGTCTCTCTGTCTTTCTGTGTGTGTCCTCCGGATCCTCCCATCCCACTCCGGTCTTGCACTTGGTGGTCTCCTCTAGGCCCCCTCTGTTGCTCCCCACCTCCTTCAGATTAAATATAATCCCCTTGACGACCAAACTGATCTCCTTATCGTTTCCCTCCAAAACAGTCCCAGCCACCCCCCCCCCCCTCTCTCTCCCTCTCTCTTTCTCCCCCACTCTCTCTCTCTCTCAATTAAATTCAAATGGCTTTATTGGCACAACACATGTTTCTCTCTCTCTCTCTCTCTCTCTCTCTCTCTCTCTCTCTCTCTCTCTCTCTCTCTCTCTCTCTCTCTCTTTAAAGACCCTATCATGTGACAGCAGAATCTTTAACCCATCAAATAATCTTAAATTCTAACTGGCCAGTGTTCTGTTCCAGAGTTCTACAGATCCCATGATTCTGACATTAATCCTCTCCCCTCCCCTTCTTTCTCCTCCGGTTGGTCAGACTCACAATATGTGGTTTCTTTGTGGTCGTTTCACTTTTTCCATCATTAACACTTCCACAAACCAGGGAGCTCTGGGTTTCCGTAAAAAGCCATTCTAATCCATCATTAGCCTGAATAAAGGAGTTTAGTAAAACACTGCCTGGGCTTGTAGAACGGCTATAGCTTGGATGTATGTGGTCGAACAAGATTAAGGGATAGGGATTGTATAGCATCTTTCAAACTTATACTATATACTGTAGGCAACACATGGGTATCATGCATTCACCGATGTGTCCTTATATAGCTCTCTCCTGGCTTCAGTCCATGGACTAGTGGGCTTTGTATAGCCAGATAGCATCTGAGATCCTATGTATGTATACAGTACCATAGCTACCATTCATCACAGATAGACTCCCTCCCAGTGTTGGGTACCATTTGGGACAACACAGACAGTGTTAGTTTGGTCTGTAGTCTAGTCCATGTGGGACTCCGACTGAGACAGGCTGGCTATCAGCAGGAAAGTGTAGCTGGTGCTGAATAAGTCCTGGAAGACTACTACACTACTACTACAGACTCACACAGGCACGCACAGACCTGGGAACATGGGCTTGGATAATAACAATGGTTTTCCTTGAGTTTTCACCCCCTTTTCCTCTCTTTTCCTCTTCCTCGTGTTGGAACTCGTGTTCAGTTTACTCTGTAGTCTCAACATACACTGTACCTTTATTCCCCCAAAAGAGCACGTTGAATCAGAGATGTGACTAGTCTCCTGCAGTACAAGACTAATACAGTACAAGTACAAGACAAATACAAGACTCCTCCAATTCTGAGTGGTTTGCAGGTTTTATGCTCACATGAAATTTTCATTGAGATTTGAACAGAAAATAACTTTTAATCATTAACACATAAACGGTCACATCTTATAAACAGAACTGGGGGCTACCATTATGACCATGTGGTTTCCGTAATGATAATGTATTAATGGTCATGTATTTTCTGCAGTGCTGTTGGTGTCCTTTTAATGTGGTTCGATTTCCTTAACCCTAGTTTCTCTGAAAAGACAGCATCAGCAGTTTAAAAAACCCATAATATTACTTCCCATCAGGCAGAAAGATGCTTATACTGTATTTACTGAGGTCCGCAATTTCAGAGAGTCATGGAATTTTCCAATGCCACATGTAATCCTACCAAATGCTTATGTCCCAATTTGAAGATTTCCCTGAGAAAGTTGAAAACGCCAGTTGAGTTCAGTAGCATCACAGACCAGAGACAGTTTCAGACGGATATGTGAGAAGTGATGGTAGAAGATCTGATATATTAGAAGATTAATGACAGAGGTTTCCACTAAGACAGTAAATCAGAGATAATCAAAGACAGTATAGTAAATCAGAGATAATCAAAGACAGTATAGTAAAGCAGAGAACCAAAGACAGTAAAGCAGATATTGAATAGGCACCACATGGAAGTCATGTGGTCCCGTGTGGCTCAGTTGGTAGAGCATGGCGCTTGCAACGCCAGGGTTGTGGGTTCATTCCCCACGGGGGGACCAGGATGAATATGTATGAACTTTCCAATTTTGTAAGTCGCTCTGGATAAGAGCGTCAGCTAAATGACTTAAATGTAAAATGTAATGTGTTACTTCCCTCCTCCCTCCCATCGTCTTCATACATGCCTTCACCACCTTCATCATCATCCCCTTCATACATGCCCTCCAGCTGTTACTATCATCTCCTTCTACATTTCCAGCTTTTAAGTTACCGTGTATTTTTATCCTAGAAACCAGCTCCTTGTGCGCAGGGAGTAATTAGTGCCCTTGTTGACCCTGTTCTATAGCCTCCGGTCTAAAGACATGTAAATATGATCGTGGAATAATACATCCAAAGACCTTTTGAAGCCTTGTAAAGCAGTTTGATTCCATATTTCAGACATACTTCATCCTTATACAATCATAGTTACCAGTACATTAGACCTTTGTAAACCTTGTTGAAACAATTCAATGACCATTTCCCTGAGGAAATGATGAGGAAGTCTCTTTTATCTTCATTTCATCTCTCAAGCTGTTCTCAGACTGTAGTTCCTTTATTGATGGTGTGTGAATGGAGTGTGTTCTCTTTTCTCTCCTCCTCTTCTCCTCTCCTCCTCTCTTTCTTCTCGTCACCACTAACTTAATCCCCAGGATTTAATAACCCAGCAGCCCTGGGTTTAAACAGCCCCACGTCTCTTTGATCTGATTAAGGTCCAATGACATCTCTCCTCTGATCCACACCTCCCCTCCCCTCCCCTCCCCTCTCTGACCCTTGACCCCCCCCCCCCCCCCCCCCCCGTTCTACCACCCACCCGGCCCCCTAATGAAATCTCAATATGGCTGCTGCTCCTGCTGGTGCTATCTCCTTTACTACAGGCCTTGGAGGTAGTTCCTTCCATCCAGCCCATACAGATACACTGACAGTTTTAAATCAGGACAAGGGCCCTGCAAAACTCTGAACCCTTCAGAAGTTGAGCCTACAAAGCAGCCAGGCACGAGGTACATACTGCTCAGGCCCAGGCTGCTCAGGCCCAGACTGCTCAGGCCCAGGCTGCTCAGGCCCAGACTGCTCAGGCCCAGGCTGCTCAGGCCCAGGCTGCTAGTCATGTAACAAGTAACAAGTGCTTCAAAGGAGTATGGTTGTACTTCCGCCTCTGATATGAAGACCATATGAACAGTCAAGAAATGGATGATAGGTTTATCACATCAAGGAAGATCTTCCAACTGTATTATCACTTTAATGCCTTGTGGTAACAACAGCACCTACAGAACATCATACAGAGAGAGAGAGAGAGAGAACAAGATAAAGAGGGGAGTGAAAGGATAGGAGAGGTGTGTGACCTTTCAGGAATGTGGTTTCAACTTGGACATCCCAAAGAAGATGCATCTGGCATCTTTGACCACTTAGTTCCATACCAACGTGACATCACAAGCCACATGCTCAGAGCATGTGCAGACAAGCTGGCTGGAGTGTTTACGGACATATTCAATCTCTCCATATCCCAGTCTGTTGTCCCAATTTGCTTCAAGATGTCCGCCATTATTCCTGTGCCCAAGAAAGTCAAGGTAACTGAACTAAATGACTATTGCCCCGTAGCACTAACTTCTTTCATCATGAAGTGCTCTGAGAGGCAAGCTACGGACTATTACTTCCACCTTACCCGACACTCTAGACCCACTTCAATTCACATACCACCCCAACAGATCCACTCAATCGCAATCGCCATCGCACTGTACACTGCCCTATCCTACCCGGACAAGATAAATACCTACGTAAGAATGCTGTTCATCGACTACAGCTCAGCCTTTAACACCATAGTGCCCTCCAAGCTCATCACTAAGCTCAGGGCAATGGGTCTGAACCCCTCCCTGAGCAACTGGATCCTGGACTTCCTGACGGGCCAACCCCAAGTGAAGGTAGGCAACAACACCTCCGCCACGCTGATCCTCAACACGGGGGCCACACAGGGGTGTGTGCTCAGCCCCCTCCTGTACTTCCTGTTCAGCCATGACTGCGTGGCCACGCACGTCTCCAACTCAATCAAGTTTGCAGACGACACAACAGTGGTAGGCCTGATTACCAACAACTACGAGAAAGCCTACATGGAGGAGGTGAGAGCCCTGGCGGAGTGGTTCCAGGAAAATAACCTCTCCCTTAAGATCAACAAAACGAATGAGCTGATCGTGGACTACAGGAGACAGCAGAGAGAACATGTCCCCATCCACATCGACGGGACCGCAGTGGAGAGGGTCAAAAGCTTCAAATTCCTTGGTGTGCACATCACTGATGACCTGAAATGGACCCTTCACACAGACAGTGTGGTGGAGAAAGTGCAACAGAGCCTCTTCAAACTCAGGAAGCTGAAGAAATTGGGCTTGGCCTCACAAACTTCTACAGATGCACCATTGAGAGCATCCTGTCAGGCTGTATCACTGCCCGGGGGCACACTGCCTGGCCTGCAGGTCATCTACAGCACCCGGTGTCACAAAGGCCAAGAAGATCATCAAGGACTTCAGCCACCTGAGTCACAGCCTGTTTACCCTGCTACCATCTAGAAGGCAGAGACAGTACAGGTGCATCAAAGCTGGGATCTACAGGCCATCAGACTGTCACCACTAGCCGGCCTCCGCCCAGTATCCTGCCCTGAATCTTAGTCACTGTTACTAGTCGGTACCACCCGGTACTCAACCCTGCACCTTAGAGACTGCTGCTATATGTACATAGTCATGGAACACTGGTCACTTTAATAAGGTTCTGACGTTGCTCATTCTGATATTTCTTCATTCATTTTTAATTTTTAATTTATGTGTGTATTGTTTTGCATTGCTAGGTATTGCTGCACTGTTGCAGCTAGAAACACAAGCATTTCGCTGCACCTGCGATTAACATCTGCAAATCTGTGTATGCGACCAATACAGTTTGATTTGATTTGATTACCAGTTCTCCATACTTCATTTCCAGGACACGACCCCCTCCTAATGACCTTTCACTCATTCCTCTTTCTCACTTCCCTTTTCCTTCTTCCTCTCCTTCCCCCTCTCTCTTTTCCCCTCTCTCCTTCCCTCTCCTTCCTCCCTCTCTCCTTCCTCCTCTTTCCCTTCTCCTCCCTCTCTTCTTCGCTCTCCCCCTCCTCCTCCTTCTTTCACCCCTCTTTCCTTCCCCCTCTTTCCTTCCCCCTCTCCCTCCCTATCTGGTGATATCCTTCCCTCTCCTACATGGTGACCTCTCTGCCTGTTAATCAATGTGTCTGTTAAATATGGGTCAACTGACACACAGAGGCTGGAAAATGCAGACCTCTGTCAGTTTGTCTGTCAGTTGACCAATGAAGGGTCCCACTCTCTCTGCCCTGGTTTACCCTGGTTAATGTTTCCCCAGTGATCAAAATGTAATCTGTTGTAGTCAGTAACTGTTATAGTCCCCAGAGACTGGAGTCATGGCATTCCTCACCCAGCAACACAGGTCACTCCTGAGTCCCAGGAATCTCTCAGTTGGGAATGTCAGCATTTACCCATTCAATGTGTGCGTCCCAAATGGGTGCAGTGAGTGGCTCCCGAGTGAGGCAGCGGTCTAAGGCACTGCATCTCAGTGCTAGAGGCGTCATTACAGACCTTGGGTTGAATCCAGGCTGCATCACATCCGGCTGTGATTGGGAGTCTCATAGTGAAGCCACAATTGGCCCAGCGTCGTCCGGGGTTTGGCTGGGATAGGCCATCTTTATAAAAAATAACTGACTTGCCTAGTTAAATAAAACAATGGCACCCTATCCCCTATGTAGTGCACTACTATTGATCAGGGCCCATAGGGCTGTGCTGCAGCCAATGTCTCACATTTCATCATTCACCTGGGAAAGGTGCTCTGTCTTAAAATGGTATCATTAATTACTCAATTACTTGCAAATTGTCAAGTCTAATATGCATTACAATACATCATCGCACAAAGACTGAGACAAAGGCTTGAACCATGTGGATGGTTTCACCCCCTAGACTGATGTGTTTCTAGGCAGACAGACCGACACGGTGTCATCTGGTGTGGGATTCAATCTGTGTTGCCTGCTTCATGTTCACGCTGCTGTAATTCAATCCAACAACCATTAGACAGATTGGAGAAGTCCCTCGGGACTGTGTGTGTGTGTGTGTGTGTGTGTGTGTGTGTGTGTGTGTGTGTGTGTGTGTGTGTGTGTGTGTGTGTGTGTGTGTGTGTGTGTGTGTGTGTGTGTGTGTGTGTGTGTGTGTGTGTGTGTGTGTGTGTGTGTGTGTGTGTGTGTGTGAAGGTGAGTAAGGAGGATATGGATGTTTGTGGTTTTAGTGCTGTAATCTTTCTCCGGTCTAACATAACTCCATGCAGATTCTCTGTGGTTCCTGCATTACCATGGGTTAGCATTGTATTGTAGTTCCATTCCTGCAAGAAATTGTTTTTCTTTGAAGTCTTGAGGAATGGAATCGTCTTTATGACTTTTGGTGTCATAAATGTGAACCGTCCTTCTCAGAAAGCAGAAACCAGCAGTGGATCCTGTGGTTCTGTTCTATCAGAGTTCATGTTATTGTGATCAGTTTCCCTATGATAGATCTGTTTTATCTCATAGTTAAAGCTGAAGGAGAATGTCAAGTATTCTATGAAATATAAAACTAGCAGCTGTTTCTATCCCTGCTACTTCAAAAGACACGACAGAATGTCCCCAGAATGTGCCTGTCAGCAGGATAGATGGTTAAAGAGGGAGTTCTAGTATTCTTCTCTGAATGTAGTGAGCGGAGAGAAACAGCACCATCAGCACACAGAAAGGCTACTTCCAAATGGGACTCTATTTTTTAAGTAATGGTCAAAAGTAGTACACTACAGTATGTAGGTGATAGTCTTTATTTGCGTCCCAAATGGCACCCTAACAGGCTGAGGTTACTACAACGATGTAAGGTTACTGAAACAATGTTAGGTTACCACGACGATGGAGTGCTCTCCTGGGAAATTGATGAGAAACAATCCATTATCTATATAATCTACATTATCAGTAGTCCCCTGTGGGTCATGGATCTGAGAATAACCATACTGTTCTGATTCATGATCTACATGATCTGTAGTGTGTTAGGGATCTGAGGTTAACAATAACCATGTGGTTTTGATTCATGTTTTGTTTGAACAGTGTAGTGTCTGTCTCTAGCTGCAACAATAGCATCAACAGGCCAGTCAGCTAGCTAAGCCACATGTTGGAGGTGATGAGGAGGGAGATAGGGAGATGATGAAGAGGATGACCCGTTCACACAGACTGTTGGACTGGATGTGTGTTTCAATAGTTAGAATGTGTCTCAGCTCTGTGTGTGTGTGTGTGTGTGTGTGTGTGTGTGTGTGTGTGTGTGTGTGTGTGTGTGTGTGTGTGTGTGTGTGTGTGTGTGTGTGTGTGTGTGTGTGTGTGTGTGTGTGTGTGTGTGTGTGTGTGTGTGTGAGCCGAAGAGCAGAGATTGAAGTGAGCAGCCACAGACATGATTCATAAGAGAATGCTGAACAGAGCAGGAGTGAACGTGTGTGTGTTTTTGCCTTACTTCTTGTGTACATTTGTGCGTAACTTTGTGTGCGTGCGTTTGTGTGTGAGCATGTCACATTGAAATATAGACTAAACTGGCAACATGAAGTAGAGGGGACATACAGACTGAACTGGCAACATGAAGTAGGGGGGACATACAGACTGAACTGGCAACATGAAGTAGGGGGGACATACAGACTGAACTGGCAACATGAAGTAGGGGGACATACAGACTGAACTGGCAACATGAAGTAGGGGGGACATACAGACTGAACTGGCAACATGAAGTAGGGGGACATACAGACTGAACTGGCAACATGAAGTAGGGGGGACATACAGACTGAACTGACAACATGAAGTAGGGGGGACATACAGACTGAACTGCCAACATGAAGTAGGGGGGACATACAGACTGAACTGACAACATGAAGTAGGGGGGGACATACAGACTGAACTGGCAACATGAAGTAGGGGGGACATACAGACTAAACTGACAACATGAAGTAGGGGGGACATACAGACTGAACTGGCAACATGAAGTAAGGGGGACATACAGACTGAACTGACAACATGAAGTAGGGGGGGACATACAGACTGAACTGGCAACATGAAGTAGGGGGGGACATACAGACTGAACTGGCAACATGAAGTAGGGGGGACATACAGACTAAACTGGCAACATGAAGTAGGGGGGACATACAGACTGAACTGACAACATGAAGTAGGGGGGACATACAGACTGAACTGGCAACATGAAGTAGGGGGGACATACAGATTGAACTGGCAACATGAAGTAGGGGGGACATACAGACTGAACTGGCAACATGAAGTAGGGGGGACATACAGACTGAACTGGCAACATGAAGTAGGGGGGACATACAGACTGAACTGGCAACATGAAGTAGGGGGGGGACATACAGACTGAACTGGCAACATGAAGTAGGGGGGACATACAGACTGAACTGACAACATGAAGTAGGGGGGACATACAGACTGAACTGACAACATGAAGTAGAGGGACATACAGACTGAACTGGCAACATGAAGTAAGGGGACATACAGACTGAACTGGCAACATGAAGTAAGGGGGACATACAGACTGAACTGACAACATGAAGTAAGGGGGACATACAGACTGAACTGGCAACATGAAGTAGGGGGGACATACAGACTGGACTGGCAACATGAAGTAGGGGGGACATACAGACTGAACCGGTTAACATGAAGTAAGGGGACATACAGACTGAACTGCCAACATGAAGTAGGGGGGGCAACATACAGACTGGACTGGCAACATGAAGTAGGGGGGACATACAGACTGAACCGGTTAACATGAAGTAGGGGGGGCAACATACAGACTGGACTGGCAACATGAAGTAGGGGGGACATACAGACTGAACTGACAACATGAAGTAGGGGGGACATACAGACTGAACTGGCAACATGAAGTAGGGGGGACATACAGACTGGACTGCCAACATGAAGTAGGGGGGTCAACATACAGACTGGACTGCCAACATGAAGTAGGGGGGTCATACAGACTGAACCGGTTAACATGAAGTAGGGGGGACATACAGACTGAACTGACAACATGAAGTAGGGGGGACATACAGACTGAACTGCCAACATGAAGTAGGGGGGACATACAGACTGAACTGACAACATGAAGTAGGGGGGACATACAGACTGAACTGACAACATGAAGTAGGGGGGTCATACAGACTGAACCGGTTAACATGAAGTAGGGGGGACATACAGACTGAACTGGCAACATGAAGTAGGGGGACATACAGACTGAACTGGCAACATGAAGTAGGGGGGACATACAGACTGAACTGGCAACATGAAGTAGGGGGACATACAGACTGAACTGGCAACATGAAGTAGGGGGGACATACAGACTGAACTGACAACATGAAGTAGGGGGGACATACAGACTGAACTGCCAACATGAAGTAGGGGGGACATACAGACTGAACTGACAACATGAAGTAGGGGGGGACATACAGACTGAACTGGCAACATGAAGTAGGGGGGACATACAGACTAAACTGACAACATGAAGTAGGGGGGACATACAGACTGAACTGGCAACATGAAGTAAGGGGGACATACAGACTGAACTGACAACATGAAGTAGGGGGGGACATACAGACTGAACTGGCAACATGAAGTAGGGGGGGACATACAGACTGAACTGGCAACATGAAGTAGGGGGGACATACAGACTAAACTGGCAACATGAAGTAGGGGGGACATACAGACTGAACTGACAACATGAAGTAGGGGGGACATACAGACTGAACTGGCAACATGAAGTAGGGGGGACATACAGATTGAACTGGCAACATGAAGTAGGGGGGACATACAGACTGAACTGGCAACATGAAGTAGGGGGGACATACAGACTGAACTGGCAACATGAAGTAGGGGGGACATACAGACTGAACTGGCAACATGAAGTAGGGGGGGGACATACAGACTGAACTGGCAACATGAAGTAGGGGGGACATACAGACTGAACTGACAACATGAAGTAGGGGGGACATACAGACTGAACTGACAACATGAAGTAGAGGGACATACAGACTGAACTGGCAACATGAAGTAAGGGGACATACAGACTGAACTGGCAACATGAAGTAAGGGGGACATACAGACTGAACTGACAACATGAAGTAAGGGGGACATACAGACTGAACTGGCAACATGAAGTAGGGGGGACATACAGACTGGACTGGCAACATGAAGTAGGGGGGACATACAGACTGAACCGGTTAACATGAAGTAAGGGGACATACAGACTGAACTGCCAACATGAAGTAGGGGGGGCAACATACAGACTGGACTGGCAACATGAAGTAGGGGGGACATACAGACTGAACCGGTTAACATGAAGTAGGGGGGGCAACATACAGACTGGACTGGCAACATGAAGTAGGGGGGACATACAGACTGAACTGACAACATGAAGTAGGGGGGACATACAGACTGAACTGGCAACATGAAGTAGGGGGGACATACAGACTGGACTGCCAACATGAAGTAGGGGGGTCAACATACAGACTGGACTGCCAACATGAAGTAGGGGGGTCATACAGACTGAACCGGTTAACATGAAGTAGGGGGGACATACAGACTGAACTGACAACATGAAGTAGGGGGGACATACAGACTGAACTGCCAACATGAAGTAGGGGGGACATACAGACTGAACTGACAACATGAAGTAGGGGGGACATACAGACTGAACTGACAACATGAAGTAGGGGGGTCATACAGACTGAACCGGTTAACATGAAGTAGGGGGGACATACAGACTGAACTGGCAACATGAAGTAGGGGGGGACATACAGACTGAACCGGTTAACATGAAGTAGGGGGGGCAACATACAGACTGGACTGGCAACATGAAGTAGGGGGGACATACAGACTGAACCGGTTAACATGAAGTAGGGGGGGCAACATACAGACTGAACTGGCAACATGAAGTAGGGGGGACATACAGACTGAACCGGTTAACATGAAGTAGGGGGGACATACAGACTGAACTGGCAACATGAAGTAGGGGGGGACATACAGACTGAACTGACAACATGAAGTAGGGGGGACATACAGACTGAACCGGTTAACATGAAGTAGGGGGGACATACAGACTGAACTGGCAACATGAAGTAAGGGGGGGCAACATACAGACTGAACTGGCAACATGAAGTAGGGGGGGTCATACAGACTGAACTGGCAACATGAAGTAAGGGGGGGCAACATACAGACTGAACTGGCAACATGAAGTAGGGGGGGTCATACAGACTGAACTGGCAACATGAAGTAGGGGGGGTCATACAGACTGAACTGGCAACATGAAGTAGGGGGGGGACATACAGACTGAACTGACAACATGAAGTAAGGGGGGGCAACATACAGACTGAACTGGCAACATGAAGTAGGGGGGGTCATACAGACTGAACTGGCAACATGAAGTAGGGGGGACATACAGACTGAACTGGCAACATGAAGTAGGGGGGGACATACAGACTGAACTGGCAACATGAAGTAAGGGGGGGAAACATACAGACTGAACTGGCAACATGAAGTAGGGGGGGTCATACAGACTGAACTGGCAACATGAAGTAAGGGGGGGCAACATACAGACTGAACTGGCAACATGAAGTAGGGGGGACATACAGACTGAACTGGCAACATGAAGTAGAGGGGACATACAGACTGAACTGGCAACATGAAGTAGAGGGGACATACAGACTGGACTGGCAACATGAAGTAGAGGGGACATACAGACTGAACCGGTTAACATGAAGTAGGGGGGACATACAGACTGAACTGGCAACATGAAGTAGGGGGGGACATACAGACTGAACCGGTTAACATGAAGTAGGGGGGGCAACATACAGACTGGACTGGCAACATGAAGTAGGGGGGACATACAGACTGAACCGGTTAACATGAAGTAGGGGGGGCAACATACAGACTGAACTGGCAACATGAAGTAGGGGGGACATACAGACTGAACCGGTTAACATGAAGTAGGGGGGACATACAGACTGAACTGGCAACATGAAGTAGGGGGGGACATACAGACTGAACTGACAACATGAAGTAGGGGGGACATACAGACTGAACCAGTTAACATGAAGTAGGGGGGACATACAGACTGAACTGGCAACATGAAGTAAGGGGGGGCAACATACAGACTGAACTGGCAACATGAAGTAGGGGGGGTCATACAGACTGAACTGGCAACATGAAGTAAGGGGGGGCAACATACAGACTGAACTGGCAACATGAAGTAGGGGGGGTCATACAGACTGAACTGGCAACATGAAGTAGGGGGGGTCATACAGACTGAACTGGCAACATGAAGTAGGGGGGGGACATACAGACTGAACTGACAACATGAAGTAAGGGGGGGCAACATACAGACTGAACTGGCAACATGAAGTAGGGGGGGTCATACAGACTGAACTGGCAACATGAAGTAGGGGGTACATACAGACTGAACTGGCAACATGAAGTAGGGGGGGACATACAGACTGAACTGGCAACATGAAGTAAGGGGGGGAAACATACAGACTGAACTGGCAACATGAAGTAGGGGGGGTCATACAGACTGAACTGGCAACATGAAGTAAGGGGGGGCAACATACAGACTGAACTGGCAACATGAAGTAGGGGGGACATACAGACTGAACTGGCAACATGAAGTAGAGGGGACATACAGACTGAACTGGCAACATGAAGTAGAGGGGACATACAGACTGGACTGGCAACATGAAGTAGAGGGGACATACAGACTGAACTGGCAACATGAAGTAGAGGGGACATACAGACTGAACTGGCAACATGAAGTAGGGGGGGACATACAGACTGAACTGGCAACATGAAGTAGGGGGGACATACAGACTGAACTGGCAACATGAAGTAGAGGGGACATACAGACTGAACTGGCAACATGAAGTAGAGGGACATACAGACTGAACTGGCAACATGAAGTAGGGGGACATACAGACTGAACTGGCAACATGAAGTAGGGGGGGACATACAGACTGAACTGGCAACATGAAGTAGGGGGGGACATACAGACTGAACTGGCAACATGAAGTAGGGGGGGACATACAGACTGAACTGGCAACATGAAGTAGGGGGGGACATACAGACTGAACTGGCAACATGAAGTAGGGGGGACATACAGACTGAACTGGCAACATGAAGTAGGGGGGGACATACAGACTGAACTGGCAACATGAAGTAGGGGGGACATACAGACTGAACTGCCAACATGAAGTAGGGGGGACATACAGACTGAACTGGCAACATGAAGTAGGGGGGGACATACAGACTGAACTGGCAACATGAAGTAGGGGGGACATACAGACTGAACTGGCAACATGAAGTAGGGGGGACATACAGACTGGACTGCCAACATGAAGTAGGGGGGACATACAGACTGAACTGGCAACATGAAGTAAGGGGACATACAGACTGAACTGGCAACATGAAGTAGGGGGGGTCATACAGACTGAACTGGCAACATGAAGTAGGGGGGACATACAGACTGAACTGCCAACATGAAGTAGGGGGGGACATACAGACTGAACTGCCAACATGAAGTAGGGGGGACATACAGACTGGACTGCCAACATGAAGTAGGGGGGACATACAGACTGAACTGGCAACATGAAGTGGGGGGGGCAACATACAGACTGAACTAGACTCCACAGTGGAAATGTACTTTTCCATTCTCAACTGCCATAGAGTGATTTAAAGACTGTTAGTAGTTTCTAGAGGCACACTTTGTTATGTTTAGACCACTATGAATGTGACTGACCCCAAATCACTTAATGATGGAATCCACAGTAAGGGGAAACAGCGCCTCTGGCCGCCCCACCACCGTTGTTATTGTTTTTGTTGCCGAGCTGAAAAGCGTGCTCTTCCATCGCGCGTGCAGTTAGGACCTAAGAGGAAAAACACTGTTCGTTGTTTGCAGTAATTTCCTTGTTGTTGTAATATCGCAACCGGACGTGGCTGTTTCACCATTACAGATTCCAGCTTTAAGTGTAATCCTGTTAGTGTTTCTCTGTTACCGAAGCATCTTAATGGAAGATGGCAGAGGTACTGCACACACACACACAGACACACAGACACAAACAGTAACATACACAGTAACACACACACACACACACACACACACACACACACACACACACACACACACACACACACACACACACACACACACACACACACACACACACACACACACACACACACACACACACACACACACACACACACACAGTAAACCACACAGCAACACACACAGTAAACCACACAGCAACACACACAGTAAACCACACAGCAACACAAACAGTAAACCACACAGCAACACACACAGTAAACCACACAGCAACACACACAGCAACACACACAGTAAACCACACAGCAACACACACAGTAAACCACACACAGTAAACCACACAGCAACACACACAGTAAACCACACAGCAACACACACAGTAAACCACACAGCAACACACACAGTAAACCACACAGCAACACACACAGCAACACACACACACACAGATGAAAGAGCAGGGATGTGTGCAGGGTTAGAGGTCTGGGAACGACAGCTGGCTGTTTGGTTGACCTCTGACCTCACATGTTATTCAGACATCTACCACTGATCCCATTAGAGACGCTTCACTCCCTTTTGTGTGATGGTTGAATACACACACACACACACACACACACACACACACACACACACACACACACACACACACACACACACACACACACACACACACACACACACACACACACACACACACACACACACACACACACACACACACACATCGTGCAGAATGTGGACACACACACACATACACACACTGTGGAGAATACATACACTGTGCAGAACACACACAACCTGCAGAACACACACATACAGTGCAACACACACACAGACACACAGATACTCACACATCATGGAGAACACACATCATGCAGCAGCATAAGGGGGAGTGTGTGTCCATGGAGGAGTTTCCATGCCTCCCCCTTCTGTTAGGCCTGCATGGGTGACACTGAGCTGTAGTCTCTCAGCCATAGCAGGGAACCTGTCAGCTGTAACCACCACACATGGCCTTATACCTCCACATCTGTTTAGGAATAATTTTGGCTCATGACGGCTCCCACACAGTTGGTGATGCTGTGGATATGTGTCCCTCTGGGTATGTTGTGTACTGTTCTTAAATATTGTGTTTTGTTTAATGGCTGTCTAAATGAGTATCTGCATGTTTGCAAGACAAATAAATAACTTATTTTACTGATATAGTAAAGGGGTCCTAATCATCATCATCTAAGTGATTATGGTTATATGGTGACACCCTTCGGTTGGGAAACACAGCAGACGTGGTATGACTTCAATAAGACTCATCTGTTGTTTTCCATCATCGTGGAGAACTCTTGGACTGTGTCTGAATAACATCAACTCTGGTCTACAGTAATGTATAACAAACTCTACAAAGATTCACAACACAGTCTTATCGGAATATGGACACACGCATGGAGAGAGGGAGGGAGGGAGAGAGAAGGAAAGAGGGAAAGAGAGGGGCAGGTAGCTTAGTGGTTAAGTGTGTTGGGCCAGTAACCGAAAGGTTGCTGGTTTGAATCCCCGAGCTGAAGAGTGTGAAAGATGTGCCCTTCAGCAGTACACTTGACCCTAATTACTCCTGTAAGTCTCTCTGGATAGGAGCGTTAGCTAAATGACTAAGAGAGAGCTCTGTACATCTGGTAAAAACAATTAACTACAGGCCTTGTTCTGTTTGTGTGGTCAATGCCAGATCTGACACACAGAAGCATAGCTTGTGAGTTTGTTTAACAAAAAAATGCATTCCTGGTAAACATTTTTTTTTGTTGATTTTGTATACAATGCCACCATATTTTTGTGTGCTTTACAATCAGAAAGAGCGGTCTGGAGAGTCCCCTCTCTCACTGCCCTGTTGCTCTGGAACCAGGTTGTGAAAATATAACTAAGGACAGTTAAGCCTTTGACTTACAGAGCCTGCAGTGAGTGGGTGTTAGTACGGGTTTTGTACTCTCCTGTAGATACTGTACACACACAGAGCTCGCTCTCTCTCTCTCTCTCTCTCTCTCTCTCTCTCTCTCTCTCTCTCTCTCTCTCTCTCTCTCTCTCTCTCTCTCTCTCTCTCTCTCTCTCTCTCTCTCTCTCTCTCTCTCTCTCTCTCTCTCTCTCTCTCTCTCTCTCTCTCTCTCTCTCTCTCTCTCTCTCTCTCTCTCTCTCTCTCTCTCTCTCTCTCTCTCTCTCTCTCTCTCTCTCTCTCTCTCTCTCTCTCTCTCTCTCTCTCTCTCTCTCTCTCTCTCTCTCTCTCTCTCTCTCTCTCTCTCTCTCTCTCTCTCTCTCTCTCTCTGCACCAGCTGGCCAGGTAATTAATATAGCAGCAGGTCCAGACACTCAGTGATAACATTCATATCCTATTTAATTATTATATTGTTGCACAGAAAGCAGGAAATGTCATCATTCAGTGAAGCCTGACTTTGGGTTAATCGCTCCTGGAATGTTCTTGGATAGCAGTTGAGGTGGAACTGAGGTAACCTTAAACAGATTGTACTGCAGGGCTTTGTCACAAACTGCAACCTATTACCTACACTGAGTACATATTTGACACCTTCCTAATATTGAGTTGCACCCCTTTCCTTTTGCCCTCAGAAAAGGCTCAATTCGTTGGGGCAAGGTGTCGAAAGCATTCCACAGGGATGCTGGCCCATGTTGACTCCAATGCTTCCCACAGTTGTGTCAAGTTGGCTGGATGTCCTTTGGGTGGTGGACCGTTCTACACACAGGAAACTGTTGAGTGTGAAAACCCCAGAAGTGTTGCAGTTCTTGACACCAACCGGGGCACCTGGCACCTACTATCACCTACTATCATACCCCATTCCAATGCACTTAAATGATTTGTCTTGCTTATTCACGCTCTGAATGGCACACATACACAATCCATGTCTCAATTGTCTCGAGGCTTAAAAATACTTCTTTAACCTGTCTCCTCCCCTTTATCTATACTGATTGAAGTGGATTTAACAAGTGACATCAATAAGGGACCATAGCTTTCATCTGCATTCAGCTGGTCAGTCTGTATTGGAAAGAGCAGGTGTTCTTAATGTTTTGTATACTCAGTGTATACAGTGCCTTCGGAAAGTATTCAGACCTCCTGACTTTTCCACATTTTTTCCCACAGGTTACAGCCACAGGTTACAGCCATATTCTAAAATGTATTCAATTAAATCAATCTACGCACAATAACCCATAATGACAAAGCAAAACAGGTTTTTAGACATTTTTGCAAATGTATTAAAAATGTAAAACTGAGTATTCAGTACGTATTCAAACCCTTTACTCAGTACTTTGTTGAAGCACCTTTGGCAGCGATTATAGCCTGGAGTCTTCTTGGGTATGACGCTACAAGTTTGGCACACCTGTATTTGGAGAGTTTCTCCCATTCTTCTCTGCAGATCCTCTTAAGCTCTGTCGGGTTGGATGGGGAGCGTTGCTGCACAGCTATTTTCAGGTCTCTCCAGAGATGTTCAATTGGGTTCAAGTCCAGGCTCTGGCTGGGCCACTCAAGGAAATTCAGAGACTTGTCCCGGAGGCACTCCTGTGTTGTCTTGGCTGTGTGCTTAGGTCGTTGTCCTGTTGGAAGGTGAACCTTCGCTCCTGTCTGAGTTTCTGAGCTCTCTGGGGCAGGTTTTCATCAATGATCTCTCTCTACTTTGCTCAGGTCATCTTTGCCTCGATCCTGACTAGTCTCTCAGTCCCTGCTGCTGAAAAACATCCCCACAGCATTATGCTAACACCATGCTTCACCATAGGGAAGGCCAGAGAGTTCAATCTTGGTTTCATCAGACCAGAGAATCTTGTTTCTCATGGTCTGAGAGTCTTTAGGTGCCTTTTGGCAAACTTCAAGTGGGCTGTTATATGCCTTTTACCGAGGAGTGGCTTCCAGTGCTGCAGAGATGGTTGTCCCATCTCCCATCTCCACAGAGGAACTCTAGAGCTCGGTCAGAGTGACCATCGAGTTCTTGATCACCTTTTGACCAAGGCCCTTCTCCCCTGATTGCTCAGTTTGGCCGTGCGGCCAGCTCTAGGAAGAGTCTTGGTGGTTCCAAACTTCTTCCATTTAAGAAGGATGGAGGCCACCTAGTTCTTGGGGACCTTCAATGCTGCAGAAATGTTTTGGTACCCTTCCCCAAATCTGTGCCTCGACACAATCCTGTCATGGATTCTTTCGACCTCATGGCTTATTTTTTTCTCTGACATGCACTCTGACATGTCAACCGTGGGGCGGGTGTGTGCCTTTTCAAATCATGTCCAATCAATTAAATTTACAACAGGTGGACTCCAGTGAAGTTGTAGAAACACCTCAAGGATGATCAATGGAAACAGGATGTACCTGACCTCAATGTAGTGTCTCATAGCAAAGAGTCTGAATACATATTTAAATAAGGTATTTCTGTATTTTCTTTTTAATACATTTGCAAAAATGTCTAAAAACCTGTTTTCACTTTGTCATTATGGGGTATTGCGTGTAGATTGCTGAGTATTTAATTAATTTAATCAATTTTAGAATAAAGCTGTAACGTATTTTTTGGGGAAAAAGTCAAGGGGTCTGAATACTTTCCGAAGGAACTGTACACTGTAGTGCTCTGGTCAAAAGTAGTACACTATGTAGGGAATTGTCACGGCTCTCGTCGTAATGAGGATCGGACCAAAGCGCAGCGTGGTAAGTGTTCATGATTTTATTTGATCACAAAACACTCTACCAAAATAAACAAGAGGGAAAACCGAAACAGTTCTGTAAGGTGCATAAACTAAACAGAAAACAACTACCCACAAAACACAGGTGGGAAAAAGGCTGCCTAAGTGTGATTCCCAATCAGAGACAACGATAGACAGCTGTCCCTGATTGAGAACCATACCCCGCCAAAACATAGAAACAGAAAACATAGACATAATGAAACTAGAATGCCCACCCTAGTCACACCCTGGCCTACCCAAAATAGAGAATAAAAGCCTCTCTATGGCCAGGGCGTGACAGGAATAGGGTACCATTTGGGACGCAGATAAGGAGTTAAATTGCCAACACTAGGTTTACTTATAATAAACTCAGCAAAAAAAGAATCGTCCTCTCACTGTCAACTGCGTTTATTTTCAGCAAACTTAACATGTGTAAATATTTGTATTTACATAACAAGATTCAACAACTGAGACATAATCTGAACAAGTTCCACAGGCATGTGACTAACAGAAATGTACTAATGTATCCCTGAACAAAGGGGGGGTCAAAATCAAAAGTAAGAGTCAGTATCTGGTGTGGCCACCAGCTGCATTAAGTACTGCAGTGCATCTCAGCAAAAAAATCTAAAATCAAAAGTAACAGTCAGTATCTGGTGTGGCCACCGGCTGCATTAAGTACTGCAGTGCATCTCCTCCTCATGGACTGCACCAGATTTGCCAGTTATTGCTGTGAGATGTTACCCCACTCTTCCTCCAAGGCACCTGCAAGTTCCCGGACATTTCTGGGGGGAATGGCCCTAGCCCTCACCCTCCGATCCAACAGGTCCCAGACGTGCTCAATGGGATTGAGATCTGGGCTCTTTGCTGGCCATGGCATAACGCTGACATTCCTGTCTTGCAGGAAAACACGCACAGAACGAGCAGTATGGCTGGTGGTATTGTCATGCTGGAGAGTCATGTCAGGATGAGCCTGCAGGAAGGGTACCACATGAAGGAGGAGGATGTCTTTCCTGTAACGCACAGCGTTGAGATTGCCTGCAATGACATCAAGCTCAGTCCGATGATGCTGTGACACACCGCCCCAGACCATGACGGACCCTCCACCTCCAAATCGATCCCGCTCCAGAGTACACATGAGCTGCCCCTCAGTCCGGAGCTGCCCCTCAGTCCGGAGCTGCCCCTCCGTCCAGTGGCGCCCTCTAGGATGGTATTCAGTCCAGGACTCGCTGCAAGGGTCGCCGCTCCAGAGGCGCCACCAAAGCGGGTATTGACTATGGTGGAGTGGGGTCCACGTCCCGCACCCGAGCCGCCGCCGTAAGAAGGCCCACCCGGACCCTCCCCTTCTGTGTCAGGTTTTGCGGCCGGAGTCCGCACCTTTGGGGGGGGTACTGTCACGCCCTGGCCTTAGTTATCTTTGTTTTCTTTATTATTTTAGTTAGGTCAGGGTGTGACATGGGGGATGTTTGTGTGTTTTTGTCTAGTCTAGGGTGTTTGTATTGTCTAGGGGGTTTTGTAGAGTTCATGGGGTTGTGTTCAGTGTAGTTGTTTATGTAAGTCTATGGTTGCCTGGATTGGTTCTCAATTAGAGACAGCTGTCTATCGTTGTCTCTGATTGAGAGCCATATTTAGGCAACCATAGGCATTAGGTAGGTTGTGGGTAATTGTCTATGTCTTGATGTTAGTTGCTTGTGTCTGCACTTTCGTTTTGTAGCTTCACGGTCGTTTGTTGTTTTGTCTAATTTGTATTAGTGTTCGTGTTCGTTTCATCTTCAAATAAAAAGAAGATGTATTTATATCACGCTGCGCCTTGGTCCTCTCTTTCACCCAAAGACGATCGTGACAACTCGCATAAAAAGGTCAGATGGAAACCTGGTTACTGTAATAGACTTCCATTAAAATGGGCAAAAATAGCTTTTAAGAAGAAAAAAAAACGGTTTCTCAAGCAAGAATTTAGCTAGGACTGTCTGGGAGTGGGGAGAGGAAAACTGAAAAGGGAGGTTTGGAACTCTCTTTGTTATTGATTGGTCTATTAACTAAATTACCACATTTTGATGTCACCATGGAAAGCCAGAACTCCTGCTCATGCAAACCTCATGATTAGAAGGTCCTGTGTATATTGTATTTTCAACCAGCAATTCTTTCACACTTTTACAGTGTTGGTTTCACCAGCTGAGAACTCTGAGAGAAGTGAGAGCTCTGAGAGAAGTGAGAGCTCTGAGAGAAGTGAGAGAACTCTGTGAGAACACTGAGAGAAGTGAGAGAACACTGTAAGAACACTGAGAAGTGAGAGAACACTGTAAGAACACTGAGAAGTGAGAGAACACTGAGAGAAGTGAGAGAACACTGAGAGAAGTGAAAGAACACTGTAAGAACACTGAGAAGTGAGAGAACACTGAGCGAACTAAGAGAACACTAAGAACACTGAGAAGTGAGAGAACACTGAGAGAAGTGAGAGAACACTGAGAGAAGTGAAAGAACACTGTAAGAACACTGAGAAGTGAGAGAACACTGAGAGAAGTGAGAGAACACTGAGAGAAGTGAAAGAACACTGTAAGAACACTGAGAAGTGAGAGAACACTGAGCGAACTAAGAGAACACTAAGAACACTGATAAGTGAGAGAACACTGAGAGAAGTGAGAAAACACTGAGATAAGTGAGAGAACACTGAGATAAGTGAGAGAACACTGAGAGAAGTGAGAGAACACTGAGATAAGTGAGAGAACAATGAGATAAGTGAGAGAACACTGAGAGAAGTGAGAGAACACTGAGAGAAGTGAGAGAACACTGAGAGAATTGAGAGAACACTGAGAGAAGTGAGATAACACTGAGAAGTGAGAGAACACTGAGAGTACTAAGATACCACTGTAAGAACACTGATAAGTGCGAGAACACTGAGAGAAGTGAGAGAACACTGAGCGAAGTGAGAGAACACTGAGAGAAGTGAGAGAACACTGAGAGAAGTGAGAAAACACTGAGATAAGTGAGAGAACACTGAGAGAAGTGAGAAAACAATGATATGTGAGAGAACACTGACAGAAGTGAGAGAACACTGACAGAAGTGAGAGAACACAGAGAAGTGAGAGAACACTGAGAGAAGTGAGAGAACTCTGGGAGAAGTGAGAGAACTCTGAGAGAAGTGAGAGAACTCTGACAGAAGTGAGAGAACACAGAGAAGTGAGAGAACACTGAGAGAAGTGAGAGAACTCTGGGAGAAGTGAGAGAACTCTGAGAGAAGTGAGAGAACTCTGAAAACTCTGGGACAACTCCAGAGAACCCCAGTAGGAGAGATAACAACAAGATGAGAAGTGAAATGATGATACCTGGTGTTCTTCTCTTCCTAACTGTGGCCAGATCCTCTCTGTGAGGATGGGAAAACAAGCTGTTGCTTACTGTTGGCAGGACACAGAGTGTTTGGAAAGGTAGTCATTTTGTGTGTGTGTTTGAAAGCAAATGTCTGTTTACTTGCAATTATGCGAGCCAATGAAACAGATCCAAACAGTTCTAAACAGATGCTCAGTGCTCGGACCCGGCTCTGTTACCAAATGTGTGCGCAAATGCGTGCGTGTGGACGGACCGTCTCTATTACCAGAATGTGTTTTTATACAGCGACCAGGGTCCGGCCTTGGTCTGAACCAGAGTAGGAATGACCTACCATGGGTCTGGACAGAGCTAGTGTGTGTGTGTGTGTGTGTTTGTGTTAATGACCTCCCACACTGCATACACACTCCTAACTGCACACACAACTACACACACTGCATACACACGACTTACAAACTACAACACACACTGTATACACACTCCAACAAACTCCAACACACTCTCTTACAGACACTGTATACACACGCTACAGCACATTTCTGTACACGCTGTATACATACGGCATACACACAGCGTACACACTCCAGCCCAGAGGCCTGCCCAGGACCAGGCAGCTCCATAAGTCTCATAGGATGCATCCCAAATGGCACCATATTCCCTATGTAGTGCACTACTTTTGACCTGGGTCAATAGGGCTATGTTCAAAATTAGTGCACTATATAGGTAATAGGGTGCCATTTGGGACTCAAACAGTATTTATGTGAAGGTGACAAGGCCTGTTTATGTGTTGGGTTCCAGTGGTTCCAGTAGGATGATGTGCCAGAGATGCTCTCTCTTTCTCTCTCTCTCCTTCCTCTTTCCTCTATCTCTCTCCCTCTCTCTTGCTCTTTTTTCTCGCTCTGGCTCCCTCAGTACTTTGTCCTTCCCACAATGTTTCTACATCTACCTCCCTCCCTCTGTCCTAACCATCACTCTAGGCTCCAGACTCTAATGAAACGTCAGCTCATCATCTCTCCTCTCGTTTCCTCTCTCTAAGCCCAGGAAATGGAACTGAGAAAGTGTCCCACATAGGAGACGTCCAAAACACATGATCTATGTCTGAAAGGGCACTCTATTCCCCTAGTGCACTACTTTTGACCACGGCCCATAAAGCTCAGTTGGAAAGTAGTTCACTATAGGGTGCCATTTCGGGCGCATCTATGGAGATTTCCTGGACTGAGATTTGAACCCCAGTCAGTGTTTAGTGACAGTAAGACTTCCATTGTAATTGTCCTTCAGAAGGAAAACAGTCATTAGAGCAGACAGTGTCAGAGCAGAGACTGGCTATTATTGTGTTATCATGATTCATAGGGAAGCTTGGTGCTAAACTAAACTATATGTCTAAACCTGCTACTTTTCACATGCAGGGAGAAGCAGCCATGATGGGAAACCACTTCTTTAATAGTATGGTCTGGCCAAAGATCCTGATAGTAAAATATTCTGGTTTAACCTTGAATTATACGTTTGTGTTCCAACTCAAACTGCTAGGCTGTGTGTTTATCACAATCTAACCTTTCTTTACAGTCGTCGAATTCACAGCTGCCTTTCCTGTTTTCTTCCAAAGTGTTTTTTATTTTATTTGTTGCTTCTTAATTATTACACTTCACATTCAAAGTATAAATGTGGAAAGTAACAAAACAAACAAAGACATGACCAAAATACACAACCAAATCATTCTCCCCGTAAGTAGCCAAGGTATGTCTGAACAATTAGCTATTGTGTTCATATTTAACATTTAAGATAATGAGACTAATTGCCCCCACCAAGCCTCACTCACTGTAAATGTAAACAAATCATCTCGGAACACAGAACCAACTCTCAAGAGATGAATATACAAATCAATGCATCATCAGGTAGCATATTTCCACAGTAACACTAATGACATAATGCTGTGGTTTCTATGCATGGCTATACCAGTCTGCTCTCTCTTTCGGTCACACTTTATTTGGATAGTCCAGATTGTCCATCTGCAGACGCTATACAGATGGTCATACTATCAACAAACTATCTGTTGATAAGCAACTGCTTGCTAAAGTTAAGGTTAGGGTTAGGTTTAGAATAAGGGTAAGGGTTGAGGCTAGGGTAAGGGTTAAGGTTAGGGCTAGGGTTAGGTTTAGAATAAGGGTTAGGGTTGAGGCTAGGGTTAGGGTTAGATTTAGAATAAGGGTTAGGGTTGAGGCTAGGGTTAGGGTAAGGGTTAAGGTTAGGGTTAGGGTAAGGGTTAAGGTTAGGGCTAGGTTTAGAATAAGGGTTAGGGTTGAGGCTAGGGTTAGGGTTAGGTTTAGAATAAGGGTTAGGGTTGAGGCTAGGGTTAGGGTTAGGGTTAAGGTTAAGGTTAGGGTTAGGGTTAGGGTAAGGGTTAAGGTTAGGGTTAGGGTAAGGGTTAAGGTTAGGGCTAGGTTTAGAATAAGGGTTAGGGTTGAGGCTAGGGTTAGGGTTAGGTTTAGAATAAGGGTTAGGGTTGAGGCTAGGGTTATGGTTAGGTTTAGAATAAGGGTTAGGCTTGAGGCTAGGGTTAGGGTTAGGGTTAGGTTTAGAATAAGGGTTAGGGTTGAGGCTAGGGTTAGGGTTAGGGTTAGGTTTAGAATAAGTGTTAGGGTTGAGGCTAGGGTTAGGGTTAGGGTTAGGTTTAGAATAAGGGTTAGAGTTGAGGCTAGGGTTAGGGTAAGGGTTAAGGTTAGGGCTAGGGTTAGGGTTAGGGTTAGGGTAAGGGTTAAGGTTAGGGCTAGGGTTAGTAGATAGCTATTTGAAATGTTACTGATAGTCTGTAGAGTGTTATCTTAATTTCTCACCTCTGGAAATACATGCTCCACATCCATGCAACGATGAAAAGGTACAGTAGTTTACTGTAGTACTGGGGCTTGGGAACCAGTATAGCTAAACACATCTTTACTGATCTACTTTTTAATCACTCTCAATCAGAGAAGAAATTACTCAAACCCCTCTCACCGTGTGTGTGTGCAAGTGTGCCTTGTGTGTGCGTGTCTGTGCTATACCTGGCACCTTATGTCAGTAGCATTCCCACACTGTCCCTGTGTTTCCCCTAAAACAGCCATTTGGTTTTTTGTAAGTAGCTTGATGGTAAAATACTGCTGTTTTCTCCCCATTCCTCTTTTCACAATGCCAGGGCCCAGCCGACCTACGCAGCATTGGCGAGGCGCCCGCTCAGGATCTTTAGTGGCACGCATGCACACGCACACACACACACACACACACACTCACACACTCACACACACACACACACACACACACACACACACACACACACACACACACACACACACACACACACACACACACACACACACACACACACACACACACACACACACACACACACACACACACACACACAGGGAAGTGGGAAGATGGCGCAGCCTGCCAAGTGGACCAGGACCAGTGGTGCTGCACCAGCTGAGAATTGTATACCCATGTACTGTAGGCAGACATCTTAAATACACCTACAGTTGAAGTCGGAAGTTTACATACACCTTACCCAAATACATTTAAACTCAGTTTTTCACAATTCCTGACATTTAATCCTAGTAAAAATCCCTGTCTTAGGTCAGTTAGGATCACCACTTTATTTTAAGAATGTGAAATGTCAGAATAATACTAGAGAGAATTATTTATTTCAGGTTTTATTTCTTTCATCACATTCCCAGTGGTTCAGAAGTTTACATACACTCAATTAGTATTTGGTAGCGTTGCCTTTAAATTGTTTAACTTGGGTCAAACCGTTCGGGTAGCCTTCCACAAGCTGTCTTGAGATGTTGCTTCAATATATCCACATCATTTTCCTTCCTCATGATGCCATCTATTTTGTGAAGTGCACCAGTCCCTTCTGCAGCAAAGCACCCACACAACATGATGCTGCCACCCCTGTGCTTCATGGTTGGGATGGTGTTCTTCAGCTTGCAAGCCTCCCCCTTTTTCCTCCAAACATAACAATGGTCATTATGGCCAAACAGTTCTATTTTTGTTTTATCAGACCAGAGGACATTTCTCCAAAAAGTACGATCTTTGTCCCCATGTGCAGTTGCAAACCGTAGTCTGGCTTTTTTATGGCGGTTTTGGAGCAGTGGCTTCTTCCTTGCTGAGCGGCCTTTCAGGTTATGTTGATATAGGACTCGTTTTACTGTGGATATAGATACTTTTGTACCTGTTTCCTCCAGCATCTTCACAAGGTCCTTTGCTGTTGTTTTGGGATTGATTTGCACTTTTCACATCAAAGTACGTTCATCTCTAGGAGACAGAATGCGTCTCCTTCCTGAGCGGTATGACGGCTGCGTGTTTCCATGGTGTTTATACTTGCGTACTATTGTTTGTACAGATGAACGTGGTACCTTCAGGCGTTTGGAAATTGCTCCCAAGGATGAACCAGACTTGTTGAGGTCTACCATTTTTTGCTGAGGTCTTGGCTGATTTCTTTAGATTTTCCCATGATGTCAAGCAAAGAGGCACTGAGTTTGAAGGTAGGCATTGAAATACATCCACAGGTACACCCCTAATTGACTCAAATTATGTCAATTATCCTATCAGAAGCTTCTAAAGCCATGACATCATTTTCTGGAATTTTCCAAGCTGTTTAAAGGCACAGTCAACTTAGTCTATGTAAACTTCTGACCCACTGGAATTGTGATACAGTGAATTATAAGTGAAATAATCTGTCTGTTAACAATTGTTGGAAAAATGACTTGTGTCATGCACAAAGTAGATGTCCTAACCGACTTGCTAAGTCGGTGGTTTAAAAACGGGTTTTAATAACTCGAACCTGTGTATGTAAACTTCTGGCTTCAACTGTACATAATACACTATTTCTGGCAAGATTCTTATATAGAGGAAAAACATTAGCACTGAAAACACCCCTAAAAGTATGGATGACATCTAATAGCTACGCTAAGGGATCTGTTTAATACGACATACTGTACACACACTGTTGCTGTTAAAAACCCTGTCATCCTCTTGGTACACCACAATCCTTATCAGGATAATATATGGCTGAAACAGGGGACAATTTACAAACACCTGTGGGTAATGTTATAGTTTAGTGACCTGAAGACTCCTTCTCCTGAACTTATAACTTCTCATAGTACACATAATTACTGATCACCAGTCTCCCATTCATTCAAGTAGCTCCTGCTCTTTCAATAACACACACAGAGAAACCCAGACAGAGTGGCTGTGTTGGAGTGGTTTAGAGTCTCTATAAACACTGTAAAAAGTCTGTTCATCTATGACGATGTGGTGATGATTACAACCCACCTCCAAACATAAACAGTATCAGCCTGTCTTTACAGCTCTGGTCCCTCATAATGTAATTACTGCCTGGGAGGGAGGGAACACAGTCAGGACCTAATGGGCACGTTCGAGAGGATCACTTTTGTGAAGACGTTGACCAACGTTGGTCACCGCCTTTCAAAGTGTGTTGCATTACGGGTATAAAAATTGTCCGACTTGCAACTACATGTCGACTGCATAACCTTTATAACAACCATGTGATCAAAGGTCACAAACTTTCGACTGCAGTCGACTGGAAAGTTCTGCAGTTGCTCTTCATCATCTGCAACTTGAAGTCAGAACCAAGGCATTGTGGGAAACAACCTTCTTCTGTGTTTTTTTAGAAGCAAAAGGCTCTACATGCTCATAAATGGTTGATGTCGCCACCTACTGTATCACTGTATCATCACACAAATTCAAATGTTTTGATTGTCTAATAAACAGAGTTAGGGTAATGTGGCTGTATTGTTTTTCATGAGGTTACAAACATGAAACAAACGGATCGGGTCGTAGCTGGCTTCTCCACCGACCGTTTACACATTCTCCAAAATATAAATATTGTTCAATTCTCAAATTCTCGGATGAAGTAGAATTTGGTGGGAGAGTTCCTTTGTTCTACTGTGACTTTCTCTCTCCCATACGGCATGGTCAGGGAGACAAGAGTCCCTGCAAGGAATTTACGACATTGTTGTAAAGTCATAAAACTGACCCCCCCCCCCCCCCCCCCTCTGCTAGCCAATTCACTGAAAGGGCTAGCGTCATGACACTATACATGTAGATCAGTTCACATAAGTTACTGGGTAAACAATATGCCAAGCAGTCAAATGCTTTTGGTATTGACCCCACGATTGGGGTCTGGGGTACTTGCTCATTAAGGGCCAGTTTCCCGGACACATATTAAGCCTCTAAAATTGCCAGTGCAGAAATCCCCTAAAATAACCCATGTGGAGCCTACAATATGTATTTCATTTTATTCACACTTAACTTCTTAACATCCGGTGAAATTGCAGAGCGCGAAATTCAAACAACAGAATTATAAATATTTAACTTTCATAAAATCACAAGTTTAATACATTAAAATAAAGCTTAACTTCTTGTTAATCCAGCCACTGTGTCAGATTTCAAAAAGGCTTTCCGGCGAAAGCACACCATGCGATTATCTGAGGACAGCGCCCCGCATACAAAAGCATGAAAAACATATTTCAACCAGGCAGGTGCGCCACGAAAGTCAGAAATAGCGATATAATAAATGCCTTACCTTTGATGATCTTCTTCTGTTGGCACTCCAAAAGGTCCCAGATACATCACAAATGGTCCTTTGTTCGATAATGTTCTTCTTTATATCCATAAAAACTCAGTTTAGCTGGCGCGCTTCAGTCAATAATCCACCCAGTTTCCCTCCATCAAAATGCATACACAATGAATCCCAAACGTTACTAATAAACTTTTCCAAACAAGTCAAACAACGTTTATAATCAAACCTTAGGTACCCTAATACGTAAATAAACAATACAATTTAAGATGGAGAATCGTTATTGTCTTTACCGTAGAAAAATATCAAAGAACGCGCTCTCTTCCACGCGCTTGGAAACACTACAGCCAAAATGGGAGCCACCTAGAAAACTAAAATTTCTGGCTCATTTTTCACAAAACCAGCATGAAACTCTTTCTAAAGACTGTTGACATCTAGTGGAAGCCCTAGGAATTGCAATCTGGGAGGATTTAGCCTTATAATAAAAGTGACAGCCATTGAAAACCGTGGTAGGCTGACATTTGTTTGGGGGGGGGGTGGTTTGTCCTCGGGGTTTCGCCTGCCATATCAGTTCTGTTATACTCACAGACATAATTTTAACAGTTTTCGAAACTTTAGAGTGTTTTCTATATGCATATCCTAGCTTCTGGGCCTGAGTAACAGGCAGTTTACTTTGGGCACGCTTTTCATCCGAACATGAAAATACTGCTCCCTACCCAAGAGAGGATAACTGACTTGCCTAGTTAAATAAAGGTAAAATAAAGGTAAAAGAAAAAAAATTGGCCTCCATTGTAAAGTTGAACTAAGTCAGTAGCCATGCCAAAGTGAATAGACATTGGTTGGAAATGATGAACCAACCCCTTTTCCACTCTTGAATAAAAGCCTCTGTGACGAAAAGTCAACTCAATGTGGACTTGTCCTCCACATTGAAAAGGGCTAATTTCAACTATACAGGCTAGGAAACGTGAAAGCTTGCTCCGCACGTGAAATGGTATGAACTCTGAACTATTGATCACCTAAAGAAGAAGTGCATACTAAACTAGCATATATCAGACTGCAGCTGAACATATGCGTAAATCTAGGATGAGAACACTGACCGACGAGGAAGCATCTCCAGAGTGAGATGAACCTCTCAGACCACGTGAACCTCTCACACGAGATTCTACAAAGGATGAGGGCGACATTGACTGGGCAAACCAGAGCCTCACATCACGTAAATATAATGCATTGCTTTTCCGAATGCGCGATCGTTAGTGGCATATGTATTTATATGAGAATAGCTTCCCAGGTCCGATAGAGAGCCATGTTTCTTAGTCTTCCTTCCAAAACCCCCTTCTCTTCTCTCTGAATCTATTGTGTTATAACTAAACTGTTTTTGTTTAGTCCACTAGGGATGGTATTTACTGTATAATGTTATGATGTATTGTATATTCTGTAATTGTTTAATTAGTTAGTAAATTAATGATTGAGCCAATTTGTGTATGGATGATTCATAGTAGAGGCTGGGTTCATGCAGATAACCAAGAATTTTACGACGTTCAGATGAGACTGACGGAAGGTAAAAATAATAATAAATTAATAGAAGACTAATTGATCAGATATTAAAGTTATATTCTGAAAATTATAACTTTGTAATCTGAACATTTTCCGTGGTGCCCCGACTTCCTAGTTAATAAAATGTACATGATTAGTTTAATCACGTAATAATAATTACAGAGAACTTAATGCTAAGTCAGAGACACGACAATAGTCTAATCCTTTTCTGTACTGTGAGTTTTTTGCTCTTCATGTGATGGAATCAAATTCTATTCTTTACATGCTTACTGACAAAAGCAATATAAAGGTTGAGAGTGTAAGAAATACACTGCAGGCTGTAGTGATGCTGACATGCAATCAATTACCATACAGTAAGAATCTTAGTGGATTCCATTTAATCACATTTGTTACAATTCCATGTTGCACAATCACAGATAATAATTAGGAAGGTACAAGGGCATGAAGTAACAACCATGCATATCCCATTTGCTGCAAAAGCACCTGTATGTTCTCAATCTCATAGTCTATGCATTCATTGCCTGGTTATATTTTGAGAAAACCTTCACAACAATACAAAGCTTGTGATTGTTAGAAAGAGCTTGGGTTGGTATCTAATATCCTTATCATCAGGAAATGAATTCCTTGGACCATGTTGATCATGTTCAGCTTTGTGTAGGAGAAGTGGTATTTTGATTGCATCCACTTCATCAGCAATAACAAAGACGAATGCCATGTCTGCCATTGTCGCGTTTCCTAGAAACAGCAGAAGTTGTCCGACTTGCCGTCGGTGCATATGTACAGCACCTCCCCCGACTTTACTTCCGTTTACATTCGGCTACTTTCGACTTATCACTCAACACGCCCAATGTCTCCCTACAGCCAGGAGAGAGGGGGGAGAGAGAGGTCTGTGCCACACAACAGATCTGGCTACATCTGCTGCTCTAAGGACCAGACCAGTTAGCCTGACTGTAAACTGCTGACCTGTAAACTGCTGACAAAATATTGCACTATATAACGAATATGTCTATGTATGTCTATGTCTACAGTATATCTATATGCCTGGAGCTGTCTCTATGTGTTTGTAATTCTATATGTACAATATACAACCAACTGTTTTTACATGCAAATGTAAAGCTCCTGAAAGATCAGTATTGCAGAACGGGAAAGATTTGCTTTCATGATCTGCCAAATTGTCAGAGCAGACAAGACAATCCAAATCTGATGTCTGGCATGTGGTGGTATAAGTTACATTATAAGAGGTTATGTGTCCTGCTTTCAGTTGACCACCAAATAACATAATTAGCATGAGGTTGCACAGCACTTTATTTAGAATATTCCTGTTTCAGAATATGAATCCATATCAAAGATGCTTGGAGTTTAGTCTGTTAGGGAGATTCAAACTAAGTGACACTCAAACTGCTTTGGTGGCGTCTGCAGAACTACACAACCCTCTCCGCTGTCCCACTGCCAGTAACCACCCACAGGAGTTTAGAAGATTGTAAAACAACAGGGCTCTACCAGTCCATACACCAGACCTGGCGAACGCTGAGAGGAGAGGAAGAGAATGGAGAGAAGGAAAGGGGAGTGTAGAGGAGAGGAAAGGAAGAGAATGGAGAGAAGGAAAGGGGAGTGGAGAGGAGAGGAAGAGAATGGAGAGAAGGAAAGGGGAGTGGAGAGGAGAGGAAGAGAATGGAGAGAAGGAAAGGGGAGTGGAGAGGAGAGGAAGAGAATGGAGAGAAGGAAAGGGGAGTGTAGAGGAGAGGAAGAGAATGGAGAGAAGGAAAGGGGAGTGTAGAGGAGAGGAAGAGAATGGAGAGAAGGAAAGGGGAGTGTAGAGGAGAGGAGAGGAAGAGGAGAAACCTCAACGTCATTGGAGCTGGTCTCCCTTGCGTGTTCTCTTCCACCTCATCAAGCGGTTCTGTGGATCCGTGAGAACCAGAGACCCTATCTACCCTGTGACTGAGTCACTTTACTGACTGCTTACAAAAAGTTATTAATCCTGCCATGATCTTTGCTCTGGTCTGAACTGACACGTTCTGTAGCATGTTAGAGGCAGCCAGTCCATGTAGAGAGAAGTAGTGCTGACAGACACAGACACACAGCTGCCCTGGGTCTAAATCACCCCAGACTGCCCAGCATCACACCTCCTCCACCTCCTTAACTTCTCCTCTACAACCCAGCCAGCCAGCAGAACCAGGAAGGAGTATATCATGCCTGAGAGGGAGAGGCTGGGGCAAACTGGGCTGTGGAGTCAAGCATAGAGAAGCAGGGGGTGGCTGGGCGGTGGAGCCTGGAGCCTGAGTGGGAGAGGGGTCTAATGGTAACCATACCCTGCCTAGGGAGCAGCAGTGATGTGGGCTAGCGCCATGCTGCAGCTGCCTGCTTACCGTGGGTGGTGGGTTAGGGTTAGGGTTAAGATGAGTGGTGTGGAATGAGGGGGTTGTGGGGGTTGTGGGGATGCCCACGGAACATGGCATACAGTAACACTAACACAGTTACACTACAGTTTCTTCAGCTTTACTTCCATGAAAAGAGTAAGTACCCTAACTGTTTTAAAAAGCTGTATTGAAGGATTGTACCACCAGCTTTCCTTCCCAGCGTTTTCTCCGCAGTATGAGCATCTGTGAGGCTCTGTAACGCATGTAATGGCCAACTGCTTTACAACTGTTGGTAATATTAAGCCCTAGGTATACGACAAGGCACCCCAACCACCCGCTCTGGTTTCAAACTCCAGGTATAGAACAAGGCACACCCCTCCCCCTTCTCTCATTTCAAATCCTAACGTCCACATCTGGGTTTGGTCTTGTCAGTCAAAATGACTACCCTGCAATGCTCTGAACTCAAACACTCCAGTTAGTAATGTCCTTGATGTTTTCTTTCCCTGGGCTGAACCAGGGAGCAGCGTGTGTATGAAAATAGCGGCAGGCTTTTTTCTCCATTCTGACCCATTGTAAATAAACAGGTTAATACTCAGAGCAGAGACCAGCCTCTAGTCACTGAGGACCCTCTGTCCCTCCAGCTCCTCTGGGTTAAACTCCATTCCACAGCCAGCTCTATATCTCTAGTTGAGTTTTTGTCATATTTAATTTTCTAGTCATAGTAAAACCTTCCTTGAGAATGATCCTTGAGATATTCTGTGCATTTTGGCGAGCAGGTCCACTTTACAGGAGTACACACAAGCGGCTCGTGTATCCAGTCTGCAGGTCGTTCCCAGGACGCCCCGCCATTCTCTTACCCTTCACCCCCCTGCCTCCCTCTGCACCCTGTCTTTGAGGTGGAAATTGCAAATGGTTTTATAACATTTTAAGTCAGAGCCACAAATCAAATCCGTCCAGAGAGATTTTCCCTTCAGGGGCTGCTGGGTCTTATGTCAAGTACTGACCGGGGGGGTTAGTGGCACTACATGACTGTTAAAACACACCTGGATACATCCCAAATGGTACCCTATTCCCTTCATAGTGCCTTCATAATGTTTGAGTAGTACACTATATAGGGAATAGGGGGCCATTTAGGATGTAGTTACTTCCAAGGTGCTCACCTTAGTCACATTCCCACATGGTGGTTTAAAGTAGCTTGTTCATGCTACTCCAGTACACAAACCTAAAGCTGTTATATCAATATAAAGTAGCAACTGCTGTGATGTTTGTGTATTGTGTGTTCAAATCAAATGAAATCAAATTTTATGTGTCACATGCTTCGTATACAACAAGTGTAGACTAACAGTGAAATACTTATTTGAAAAAAATGCAGAGTTAAAGATAAGATCAAAAATTGAATAAATGTAATCAAAAATGTAATAAAAAAGAGGAATAAATATTCAGTGAATAAGGAATAAAGCACAAAGGGGAGTAAAAAAGAATGTGTGTGTGTGTGTGGGTGTGTGTGTGTGTGTGTGTGTGTGGGTGTGTGTGTGTGGGTAGAGTCCAGTGTGTGTGCATAGAGTCAGTGCAAGAGAGTTACTGCAAAAAAGGGTCAATGCAGGTAGTCCGGGTAGCCATTTCATTAGCTATTTAGCAGTTTTGTTAGAAGTCTTATGGCTTTGGGGTTGAAGCTGTTCAGGATCCTGTTGGTACCAGATTTGGTGCATTGGTACCGCTTGCCATGCGGTTGCAGAGAGAACAGTCGGTGGCTTGGGTGGCTGGAGTCTTTAAAAAAAAATTGGGTGTTCCTCTGACAACGCCTAGTATAGAGGTCCTGGATGGCAAGGAACTCGGCCCCGGTGATGGACTGGTCCGTAGGCACTACTCTCAGTGTTCAAGCAGTTGTCATGCTCTTGATGGTGCAGCTGAATAACTTTTCGAGGATCTGAGGGCCCATGCCAAATCTTTTCAACCTCTCGACCCGCTCCACTACAGCCCCATTGATGTGAATGGGGGCGTGCCCGGCCCTCCATTTCCTGTAATCCACGATCAGCTCCTTTGTCTTACTGACATTGAGGGAGAGGTTCTTGTCCTGGCACCACACTGCCAGGTCTCTGACCTCCTTCTTATAGGCTGTCTCATCGTCGTTGGTGATCAGGCTTACCACCGTTGTGTCTTCTGCAAACTTAATGATGGTGATGGAGTCGTGCGCTGCCACGCAGTCATGGGTGAACAGGGAGTACAGGATTGGACCAAGCACGCACTCCTGAGGGGCTCCCGTGTTAGGGATCAGTGTGGCGGATGTGTTGTTGCCAACCTTTACCACCTGGGCATGGCCTGTCAGAAAGTCCAGGATCCAGTGCAGTACAGAGGGAGATGTTCAGTCCCAGGGACCTTAGCTTAGTGATGAGCTTCAAGGGCACTATGGTGTTGAACACGTAGGTGTTCCTTTTGTCCAAAAGAGAAAGGGCAGTGTGGAGTGGAATAGAGATTGCATCATCTGTGGATCTGTTGGGGCGGTATGCGAATTGGAGTGAGTCAAGGGTGTCTGGGATGATGGTCTTGATTTGATCCATGACCAGCCTTTCAAAGCATGTCATGACCTCAGATGAGTGCTACCTAGTTAGTGCTACAGGGTGATAGTCATTTAGACAGGTTACCTTGGCGTTCTTGGGCACAGGGACTATGGTGGTCTGCTTGAAGCATGTAGGTATTACAGTCTGGGTCAGGGAGAGGTTGAAAATGTCAGTGAAGACACTTGCCAGCTGGTCAGCGCATGATCTGAGTACGCGTCCTAGTAATCCGTCTGGCCCTGCGGCCTTGTCGTCCGGAACAGCTGGTGCTCTCACACATGGTTCAGTGTTGCTTGCCACTAAGCCGGCATAGAAGGCATTTAGCTCATTTGGTAGGCTTGTGTCACTGGGCAGCTCGTGACTGGGTTTCCCTTTGTAATCTGTGATAGTTTGCAAGCCCTGCCACATCCGACGAGCATCAGAGCCAGAGTAGTAGAATTCAATCTCAGTCCTGTATTGACGCTTTGATGGTTCGTCGGAGGGAGTAGCGGGATTTCTTTAAGCGTCCGGGTTAGTGTCCTGCTCCTTCAAAGCGGCAGCTCTAGCCATTAGCTCAGTGCGGTTGTTGCCTATAATCCATGGCTTCTGGTTGGGATATGTACGTACGGTCACTGTGGGGACAATATCGTCAATGCACTTATTAATGAAGCCGGTGACTGAGGTGGTAAACTCCTCAGTGCCATCGGATGAATCCCGGAACATATTCCAGTCTGTGCTAGTGAAACAGTCCTGTATCTTAGCAACCGCTTCATCGGACCACTTCCTAATTCAGCGTGTCACTGGTACTTCCTGTTTGAGTTTTTGCTTGTAAGCAAGAATCAAGATGGTAGAGTTATGGCCAGATTTGCCAAATGGAGGACTATGTGTACATGTTTGTACTGTGCAGTGTTTCTGTTTGGATGTGGATGTACAGTATCTTGTGTAGACAGGGAGTAGTTAACTATCTAGGCATCCCATCCATATTTCCTCTATACCTCTTCCCTCTCTGTTCCCCTTCGTATTCCATCCCCTATCCATCATTTCCCCAAATGTTTCCCTCCTCAGGATCCCTTCTTCCCCTTAAATGGCTTGCTGCTTTAATCACTCCCAGATGGAGATGCCAGATGAAACACACACTGGCTGTTACAGAGAGAGGAGGATGAGAGGAGAGAGAGAAGAGATGAGAGGAGAGAGAGGAGAGATGAGAGGAGAGATAAACCTTACCCTCCAATCCCTTCTTTGCACTCTGCCTCCTAGTGTCATTACACCCTGTCTTCCATATTATCTCTTCTCCTCTGGTCCGTCATCCCCCTCTCCCTCTGTCTGCTGCTCCTGATGTTCCTCTGCCAATTATGTCCCATATGGCACCCTGTTCACTACATTGACTGCATTTACACAGGCAGCCCAATTCAGATATCTTTTCCACTAATTGGTCTTTTCATCAATCAAATCAGATCTTTTCACATCTGATATTTTTCAGAGCTGATCTGATTGGTCAACAGAACAATTAGTGAAAAAAATATCAGAATTGGGCTGCCTATCTAAACGCAGGCATAGTTCACTAGCCCTAGTCAAAAATAGTGCACTATGTAGGGAATAGGTTGCCATTTGGGACGCAGGATATGCTAACTATACCTGCTGTCAACCCAGTCCAGCCCAACCTCAGCAGGTTTATGTCAACACTACACAGTGGAAAATAAAAAGAGCACATTCATGAAACCACTGCTATTCTAGTAACCAATGCCTCAAGGTATCTCTACAGCTAACTCAGACAACTCCATGGCTTAAGACTGCAGAATCCATAGATACTCATGAGAAATGAGGGTCCTGGGTTTTTCCTAACCCTGGCTGATTCCCAAATTGCATCCTATTCCCTTTATAGTGCACTACTTTCGATCAGGGCCCATTTAGGATGCAGACCTTGAGACCCAAAAAGGAAACCACTAACTGATCAAACGTTCAGTGAAGTCAACACTGAATTTAGTAGTCTGGTCAGAAAGGAATACATGTTTACTTGGTTATTCTTGGCTGTCATGAAAGTGTCATTGAACTATCATTGAAAGCTAGCAGAGCTCTGTCAGACAGACAGTCAGGCAGCCATCCAGTCAGACAGCCAGTCAGACAGCCAGTCAGTCAGTCAGTCAGTCAGTATTCATCAATAGCAATTGTCTGGTTGCGAGTCCAGACCAGAAAGGACAGTTGGAAATAATTTAAATGTTGAGAGGACAGAGCCTGAAGATGATAGTGTTTTCGCCCGACGACAGTATGACAGTATACTTCTTGAACGGGACAGAGAGAGAGGTCAGTGCATGGGGGCAGTATGACAGTATACTTCTTGAACGGGACAGAGAGAGAGGTCAGTGCATGGGGGCAGTATGACAGTATACTTCTTGAACGGGACAGAGAGAGAGGTCAGTGCATGGGGGCAGTATGACAGTATACTTCTTGAACGGGACAGAGAGAGAGGTCAGTGCATGGGGGCAGTATGACAGTATACTTCTTGAACGGGACAGAGAGAGAGGTCAGTGCATGGGGGCAGTATGACAGTATACTTCTTGAACGGGACAGAGAGAGAGGTCAGTGCATGGGGACAGTATGACAGTATACTTCTTGAACCGAACAGAGAGAGAGGCCAGTGCATGGGGGCAGTATGACAGTATACTAGGAGGGGACAGAGAGAGGTCAGTACATGGGGGCAGTATGACAGTATACTAGGAGGGGACAGAGAGAGAGGTCAGTACATGGGGGCAGTATGACAGTATACAGGAGGGGACAGAGAGAGGTCAGTACATGGGGGCTGTATGACAGTATACTAGGAGGGGACAGAGAGAGATGTCAGTGCATGGGGGCAGTATGACAGTATACTAGGAGGGGACAGAGAGATGTCAGTGCATGGGGGCTGTATGACAGTATACTAGGAGGGGACAGAGAGAGAGGTCAGTACATGGGGGCAGTATGACAGTATACTAGGAGGGGACAGAGAGAGAGGTCAGTACATGGGGGCAGTATGACAGTATACTAGGAGGGGACAGAGAGAGGTCAGTACATGGGGGCAGTATGACAGTATACTAGGAGGGGACAGAGAGATGTCAGTGCATGGGGGCAGTATGACAGTATACTAGGAGGGGACAGAGAGAGAGGTCAGTACATGGGGGCAGTATGACAGTATACTAGGAGGGGACAGAGAGAGAGGTCAGTACATGGGGGCTGTATGACAGTATACTAGGAGGGGACAGAGAGAGGTCAGTACATGGGGGCAGTATGACAGTATACTAGGAGGGGACAGAGAGAGAGGTCAGTACATGGGGGCTGTATGACAGTATACTTGGAGGGGACAGAGAGAGAGGTCAGTACATGGGGGCAGTATGACAGTATACTAGGAGGGGACAGAGAGAGAGGTCAGTACATGGGGGCAGTATGACAGTATACTAGGAGGGGACAGAGAGAGAGGTCAGTACATGGGGGCAGTATGACAGTATACTAGGAGGGGACAGAGAGAGAGGTCAGTACATGGGGGCAGTATGACAGTATACTAGGAGGGGACAGAGAGAGGTCAGTACATGGGGGCAGTATGACAGTATACTAGGAGGGGACAGAGAGATGTCAGTGCATGGGGGCAGTATGACAGTATACTAGGAGGGGACAGAGAGAGAGGTCAGTACATGGGGCCAGTATGACAGTATACTAGGAGGGGACAGCGAGAGGTCAGTACATGGGGGCAGTATGACAGTATACTAGGAGGGGACAGAGAGAGGTCAGTACATGGGGGCAGTATGACAGTATACTAGGAGGGGACAGAGAGAGGTCAGTACATGGGGGCAGTATGACAGTATACTAGGAGGGGACAGAGAGAGAGGTCAGTGCATGGCGGCAGTATGACAGTATACTAGGAGGGGACAGAGAGAGAGGTCAGTACATGGGGGCAGTATGGCAGTATACTAGGAGGGGACAGAGAGAGAGGTCAGTGCATGGGGGCAGTATGACAGTATACTAGGAGGGGACAGAGAGAGGTCAGTACATGGGGGCAGTATGACAGTATACTAGGAGGGGACAGAGAGAGAGGTCAGTACATGGGGGCAGTATGACAGTATACTAGGAGGGGACAGAGAGAGGTCAGTACATGGGGGCAGTATGACAGTATACTAGGAGGGGACAGAGAGAGGTCAGTACATGGGGGCAGTATGACAGTATACTAGGAGGGGACAGAGAGAGAGGTCAGTACATGGGGGCAGTATGACAGTATACTAGGAGGGGACAGAGAGAGGTCAGTACATGGGGGCTGTATGACAGTATACTAGGAGGGGACAGAGAGAGAGGTCAGTACATGGGGGCAGTATGACAGTATACTAGGAGGGGACAGAGAGAGGTCAGTGCATGGGGGCTGTATGACAGTATACTAGGAGGGGACAGAGAGATGTCAGTGCATGGGGGCAGTATGACAGTATACTAGGAGGGGACAGAGAGAGGTCAGTACATGGGGGCTGTATGACAGTATACTAGGAGGGGACAGAGAGAGGTCAGTGCATGGGGCCAGTATGACAGTATACTAGGAGGGGACAGAGAGAGGTCAGTACATGGGGGCTGTATGACAGTATACTAGGAGGGGACAGAGAGAGGTCAGTACATGGGGGCTGTATGACAGTATACTAGGAGGGGACAGAGAGAGGTCAGTACAGGGCGGCTGAGTAAAGATGTTAACTGATGCTGACATATATATGATGTTTTACAGAGGTGCCATAATGCAGACAGATTCATTTTAATAGACATCTGGACAGACCAGAGCACTTCACAAAGCTGGGAATGCATCCCAAATGGACCCCTATTCCCTATATACTGCACTACTTTTAGCCAGGGCCCATCCCCCTATTCCCTATAGTGCACTACTTTTAGCCAGGGCCTATCCCCCTATTTCCTATAGTGCACTACTTTTAGCCAGGGCCCATCCCCCTATTCCCTATAGTGCACTACTTTTTGCCGGGGCCTATCCCACTATTCCCTATATAGTGCACTACTTTTAGCCAGGGCCTATCCCCCTATTCCCTATAGTACAGTACTTTTAGCCAGGGCCTATCCCACTATTCCCTATATAGTGCACTACTTTTAGCCAGGGCCCATCCCCCTATTCCCTATAGTGCACTACTTTTAGCCAGGGCCTATCCCCCTATTCCCTATAGTGCAGTACTTTTAGCCAGGGCCTATCCCCCTATTCCCTATATAGTGCACTACTTTTGACCAGGACCCATAGAACACTGGTCAAAGTAGTGCACTATATAGGGAGGGAATAGGGTGCCATTTCAGATAATGTTCTGGTCGTGATGTCAATCAAAGTCTGTTACTCATGGGGCGTGTTGTGAAAATATGGACCGTTAATTAGTAATCAGCAGAAGAACTCCCATCAGCCATTAGTTCTGTAATTATAAGGAATAAGTGAACGAGCCAGAGGTCCCAAAGGGGGAATCATTGCCCCTATTAGAAAAAAAACTTAGATTAGACTACGTGATTTAATTATGAGGCATGGTGGGTGTGTGTGTAACGCTCATTTTAGGGCCTGTTATCTGATAAAGTGCAGTGGGACATCTACAGTAGTTAGATACAGTACTAACAATCATGACCAGAAATGTGCATGCTGTGGTTAGATGTATTGTAGTACAGTATACAGCAGTGGGATGGAGCCCAGGAGGCAGATGTCCCTGTGTGGGGTTTATATTTTCGCCTATAGTGTGTAGCCTGCCTCTCTTCATCCCTCTCTTCCTTGCCCTCTTTCTCTATGTTTATCTCTCTTACCACCCAGCTGGTGTGTGTGTGTGTGGGGGGGGGCAAAGCTGTTGAGCCCTTAGCTGTTGGTGGTGTGTATCATGGTGGGGAGCTGTGTTTCTGCTGGGGGCTGTTGGACTGAGTACCTGCTGCTTTGGAGTTAAAGGCTCAGTGAAAGAGGCTGAGAACTGGGCAAGGTTTCCCTCTCTCTTCTCCTCCTACACCTCTCCTCCCTTCATCCTCTCCCTCTCTCCTCTTCAGAAGTGATGCCAGGACAATACAGCTGGGAAAGCTCACAGGGTTTCACTGTCCAGATTTCACCATCCCTCTCTCTTCCTCTCTCTCTCTCTCTCTCTCTTCCTCTCTCTCTCTCTCTTCCTCTCTCTTCCTCTCTCTCTCTCTCTCTCTCTTCCTCTCTCGCTCTCTCTTCCTCTCTCTTCCTCTCTCTCTCTCTCTCTCTCTCTCTCTCTCTCTCTCTCTCTGTCTAATACACACTTACTCTCTTTCTCTATTTTTTTCTTGCTTGCTCTCTCTCTCCCTCTCTTTCTCTCTCTTTCTCTCTCCCTCCCTTCCTCTCTCTCTCTCTCAAATACACACTCTCTCTATTTCTCTTGCTCGCTCTCTCTCTCTCCCTCTGTCTCTCTCTCTATCTCTCTCTGTCCCTCCCTCCCTCCGTCTCTCTCGTTGTGTTTGTGCTTTCCTATTTCTCTGTCTGCTAACTGAATCAATATCAATCCCTCCATCTGAACCTTAGCTCTTTAGGGACTAGTACAATTGCAGCCTTGATGGATTGCGCCAATGAATCTGTCACATTAATCTACACATGGGACATTGACCATTTGTGGTGAGAAGAGACGAGTCTGGAGAGTGTCATTCTTAGAACAATAATGTGTGTTGTCATCCTAATGTGTAGGGAGGGGCGTACCTCGGATCAATCCCCTACCCACCCCCCAAAAAAAACATTTCATGAAAAATAAAAATAAAAATGTAGGAACTCGTGGTCCCGTGTGGCTCAGTTGGTAGAGCATGGCGCTTGCAACGCCAGGGTTGTGGGTTCATTCCCCACGGGGGGACCAGGATGAATATGTATGAACTTTCCAATTTGTAAGTCGCTCTGGATAAGAGCGTCTGCTAAATGACTTAAATGTAAATGTAACTCAGTCGGGATCTCAACTTACTGTAATAAAGGTGCAAATTCCACATTTGGTTGTTTTTTTGTTATGTCAGTCACTGACTGTCAGCCAATTAACCCATGTCATATTAGAATTTTTTGATTCCTGAGTTAGTTTAGCGGCCAGCTATCTAAACGTGTTATTATGGGCGAATTAACGGCCGGAGAAATTAACTCTTCTCTCCGCTGTCTAGAGGGTGGCCACTAAAATCTTTTGTGGTGGGGGGGTTCATGGCCCCCACCCCCATTACAAGTTGTCCATCCCTGGTATAATGCATTGTCTCTATAATGCATGGTGCATGACTCTTGACCAGGTCCCTGTTCCCTATATAGTGCACTACTTTTGACCAGGGTCCATAGGGCACTGGTCAAAGTAGTGCACTATACAGGAAGGGAATAGGGTGCCATTTCAGATAATGTTCTGGTCGTGATGTGAATAAAAGTCTGTTACTCATGGGGCGTGTTGTGAAAATATGGACCGTTAATTAGTAATCAGCAGAAGAACTCCCATCAGCCATTAGTTCTGTAATTATAAGGAATAAGTGAACGAGCCAGAGGTCCCAAATGGGGAATCATTGCCCCTATTAGAAAAAACACTTAGATTAGACTACGTGATTTAATTATGAGGCATGGTGGGTGTGTGTGTAACGCTCATTTTAGGGCCTGTTATCTGATAAAGTGCAGTGGGAGAAATGTTTTCTCAAAACATTATGCAGTTTTCATTGCATCTCATGCCTATATACTAGTCCTACTCAGTGGACAACTACAGTGGTCATGTCTCACTGAGACTTCCTTCCTTTCACTAGGCTGGTAGAGGGCCTGGGCCTCTGAGCCCCCAGTAACGCTCTGTTCCTGTGTGGGTACAGAGGGGCCATCCAGACCTTCAGACCCTCAGACACTAAGTCAGAGCACAGAGTCACAAAGAGTGTAGATCGCGGTCTTGCGTTCAAATCCTGCTGCTCTCTCTCTACCTTTTGTCTCTTTCTCTCTCTATCTCTCTCTCTCTCTCTCTCTCTCTCTCTCTCTCTCTCTCTCTCTCTCTCTCTCTCTCTCTCTCTCTCTCTCTCTCTCTCTCTCTCTCTCTCTCTCTCTCTCTCTCTCTCTCTCTTTTTCCCAATAGAAATGTTACTCATGTAGCTTGGGACAAAACCACCAAATCAGGGCATCTGCTGCCAAACCAAACAGACCAATGATGGAGTGCATGTCTAGCGGCATACCAACTGGCCCATTAACACACACATCAGCCAGAAGCTCCACCCACAAAAACATACAAACATCAGAGCTAAAATATATTACCCAACAGGAGGCCAACATCAGTGTAGAGAGAGAGAGAGAGAGAGAGAGAGAGAGAGAGAGAGAGAGAGAGAGAGAGAGAGAGAAAACCAAAACCAAAACAAAGGCAAAGTCTTCTCATGCTTTGTTGATTTCAAAAAAGCCTTCGACTCAATTTGGCATGAGGGTCTGCTATACAAATTGATGGAAAGTGGTGTTGGGGGTAAAACATACGACATTATAAAATCCATGTACACAAACAACAAGTGTGCGGTTAAAATTGGCAAAAAACACACACATTTCTTCACACAGGGTCGTGGGGTGAGACAGGGATGCAGCTTAAGCCCCACCCTCTTCAACATATATATCAACGAATTGGCGCGGGCACTAGAACAGTCTGCAGCACCCGGTCTCACCCTACTAGAATCCGAAGTCAAATGTCTACTGTTTGCTGATGATCTGGTGCTTCTGTCACCAACCAAGGAGGGCCTACAGCAGCACCTAGATCTTCTGCACAGATTCTGTCAGACCTGGGCCCTGACAGTAAATCTCAGTAAGACCAAAATAATGGTGTTCCAAAAAAGGTCCAGTCACCAGGACCACAAATTCCATCTAGACACCGTTGCCCTAGAGCACACAAAAAACTATACATACCTCGGCCTAAACATCAGCACCACAGGTAACTTCCACAAAGCTGTGAACGATCTGAGAGACAAGGCAAGAAGGGCCTTCTATGCCATCAAAAGGAACATAAATTTCAACATACCAATTAGGATCTGGCTAAAAATACTTGAATCAGTCATAGAGCCCATTGCCCTTTATGGTTGTGAGGTCTGGGGTCCGCTCACCAACCAAGATTTCACAAAATGGGACAAACACCAAATTGAGACTCTGCATGCAGAATTCTGCAAAAATATCCTCCGTGTACAACGTAGAACACCAAATAATGCATGCAGAGCAGAATTAGGCCGATACCCACTAATTATCAAAATCCAGAAAAGAGCCGTTAAATTCTACAACCACCTAAAAGGAAGCGATTCCCAAACCTTCCATAACAAAGCCATCACCTACAGAGAGATGAACCTGGAGAAGAGTCCCCTAAGCAAGCTGGTCCTAGGGCTCTGTTCACAAACACAAACACACCCCACAGAGCCCCAGGACAACAGCACAATTAGACCCAACCAAATCATGAGAAAACAAAAAGATAATTACTTGACACATTGGAAAGAATTAACAAAAAAACAGAGCAAACTAGAATGCTATTTGGCCCTAAACAGAGAGTACACAGTGGCAGAATACCTGACCACTGTGACTGACCCAAACTTAAGGAAAGCTTTGACTATGTACAGACTCAGTGAGCATAGCCTTGCTATTGAGAAAGGCCGCCGTAGGCAGACATGGCTCTCAAGAGAAGACAGGCTATGTGCACACTGCCCACAAAATGAGGTGGAAACTGAGCTGCACTTCCTAACCTCCTGCCCAATGTATGACCATATTAGAGAGACATATTTCCCTCAGATTACACAGATCCACAAAGAATTCGAAAACAAATCCAATTTTGATAAACTCCCATATCTACTGGGTGAAATTCCACAGTGTGCCATCACAGCAGCAAGATTTGTGACCTGTTGCCACAAGAAAAGGGCAACCAGTGAAGAACAAACACCACTGTAAATACAACCCATATTTATGTTTATTTATTTTAACTTGTGTGCTTTAACCATTTGTACATTGTTACAACACTGCATATATATAATATGACATTTGTAATGTCTTTATTGTTTTGAAACTTCTGTATGTGTAATGTTTACTGTTCATTTTTATTGTTTATTTGACTTTTGTATATTACCTACCTCACTTGCTTTGGCAATGTTAACACATGTTTCCCATGCCAATAAAGCCCCTTGAATTGAATTGAATTGAATTGAATTGAGAGAGAGAGAGAGAGAGAGAGAGAGAGAGAGAGAGAGAGAGAGAGAGAGAGAGAGAGAGAGAGAGAGAGAGAGAGAGAGAGAGAGAGAGAGAGAGAGAGAGAGAGAGAGAGAGAGAGAGAGAGAGAGAGATGGGTTTAGGGGTTTGATGGAGACCCCAGGTTGTGTTGGCTTATACTAGAGCCCTCCATGGTCATAGCTCTACACCATGTATTACCTCTACTCTCAGACCTCTACTCCCAGACCTCTACTCCCAGACCTCTACTCCCAGACCTCTACTCTCAGACCTCTACTCCCAGACCTCTACTCCCAGACCTCTACTCCCAGACCTCTACTCCCAGACCTCTACTCCCAGACCTCTACTCTCAGACCTCTACTCCCAGAACTCTACTCCCAGACCTCTACTCCCAGACCTCTACTCCCAGACCTCTACTCCCAGACCTCTACTCCCAGACCTCTACTCCCAGACCTCTACTCTCAGACCTCTACTCCCAGACCTCTACTCTCAGACCTCTACTCTCAGACCTCTACTCTCAGACCTCTACTCTCAGACCTCTACTCTCAGACCTCTACTCCCAGACCTCTACTCCCAGACCTCTACTCTCAGACCTCTACTCTCAGACCTCTACTCCCAGACCTCTACTCTCAGACCTCTGTTCTAGCTCTGTCCACACTGGGGTCGGCATCAGGACTATGTAATGGTAGTAGCAGGGTTATACGAGGTCACACATACTATACTATTGGAAAGAAGGCTCCATACAGCAGGAATCTGATGGGTGAACTGAACACAAACCGCACAGTGCCCAATTATCTTTGGATCCTTCTTCAGCTTGTTTAACTGAACACCCAGCCAAAAGTGAATCTCTCCCCAAACTCTTTATCTCCCTCTTCTCCCTTTCTCTAACTCGCTTTTCCTCTCTTCTTCTCCTGCTGGCCTGTATCCTCACTCCACAAACTCTCTCGTCACCTGTCCGTTTTCTCCTCTCCCTCCTCGCTGTCTCTCCCTGTCCCACTCGCTTTCCACCTCCCTCTCTCCATCTCTCCAACCCCAGTCCTCCCTATCTCTGCCTCGCTTCATAAGACATCTCCCACCAGGCTCTACTCTACTCTCACACTGAGTGGAGACAGAACTCTGCTGGCTCCCGACCATCATCTAACAACTCTCCTGCCTTTGAACTTCTAATCCAATAAAAAGGGAATGTTTGCCCAACACAGCAGCACCACAGTGGGCAGAGCAGAGACCCAGAGGGAGAGGAGAGAAGCCTGAACAATACAAAACCGACTCAGAGGATCACAGTACCAGGCTATGTGCCAAATGGCACCCTATCCCCTATATAGTGCACTACTTTGAATTACACACATAGGGTTCTGGTCAAAAGTAGTTCACAATGTAGGGAATAAGGTACCATTTGGAATGCAGACAGAGTATCAGAGTACAGCAGAGGTCACTGTAGAGGGGTCAGGAGATGGTGATATCAGATACCTGTTAATTTTACATGGGAAAGTGTGGGAACTCTCCTAGCCTGGTTACCAGGTCTGTATGTAGTTCTCTTCTAGCCTGGTTACCAGGTCTGTATATAGTTATGTTCTAGCCTGGTTACCATGTCTGTATGTAGTTTTATTTTAGCCTGGTTACCAGGTCTGTATATACTTATGTTCTAGCCTGGTTACCATGTCTGTATGTAGTTCTCTTCTAGCCTGGTTACCAGGTCTGTGTGTAGTTCTCTTCTAGCCTGGTTACCAGGTCTGTATGTAGTTCTTTCTAGCCTGGTTACCAGGTCTGTATGTAGTTATGTTCTAGCCTCGTTACCAGGTCTGTATTTAGTTCTCTTCTAGCCTGGTTACCAGGTCTGTATGTAGTTATGTTCTAGCTTGGTTACCAGGTCTGTATATAGTTATGTTCTAGCCTGGTTACCAGGTCTGTATGTAGTTATGTTCTAACCTGGTTACCAGATCTGTATGTAGTTCTCTTCTAGCCTGGTTACCAGGTCTGTATGTAGTTCTCGTCTAGCCTGGTTACCAGGTCTGTATATAGTTATGTTCTAGCCTGGTTACCAGGTCTGTATGTAGTTCTCTTCTAGCCTGGTTACTAGGTCTGTATGTAGTTCTCTCCTAGCCTGGTTACCAGATCTGTATGTAGTTCTATTCTAGCCTGGTTACCAGATCTGTATGTAGTTCTTTCTAGCCTGGTTACTAGATCTGTATGTAGTTATGTTTTAGCCTGGTTACCAGGTCTGTTTGTAGTTATGTTCTAGCCTGGTTACCAGGTCTGTATGTAGTTATGTTTTTTCCTGGTTACCAGATCTGTATGTAGTTCTCTCCTAGCCTGGTTACCAGGTCTGTATGTAGTTATGTTCTAGCCTGGTTTCCAGGTCTGTATGTAGTTATGTTCTAGCCTGGTTACCAGGTCTGTATGTAGTTCTCTTCTAGCCTGGTTACCAGATCTGTATGTAGTTCTCTTCTAGCCTGGTTACCAGGTCTGTATGTAGTTATGTTCTAGCATGGTTAACAGGTCTGTATGTAGTTCTCTTCTAGCCTGGTTACCATGTCTGTATGTAGTTTTATTTTAGCCTGGTTACCAGGTCTGTATATACTTATGTTCTAGCCTGGTTTCCAGGTCTGTATGTAGTTATGTTCTAGCCTGGTTACCAGGTCTGTATGTAGTTATCTTCTAGCCTGGTTACCAGATCGGTATGTAGTTCTATTCTAGCCTGGTTAGCTGGTATGTATGTACTTATGTTCTAGCCTGGTTACCAGGTCTGTATGTAGTTATGTTCTAGCCTGGTTACCAGGTCTGTATGTAGTTCTTTCTAGCCTGGTTACCAGATCTGTATGTAGTTATGTTCTAGCCTGGTTACCAGGTCTGTATGTAGTTCTTTCTAGCCTGGTTACTAGGTCTGTATGTGGTTATGTTCTAACCTGGTTACCAGATCTGAATGTAGTTCTCTTCTAGCCTGGTTACCAGATCTGTATGTAGTTCTTTCTAGCCTGGTTACTAGGTCTGTATGTAGTTATGTTTTAGCCTGGTTACCAGGTCTGGATGTAGTTCTCTTCTAGCCTGGTTACCAGATCTGTATGTAGTTCTCTTCTAGCCTGGTTACCAGATCTGTATGTAGTTCTTTCTAGCCTGGTTACTAGGTCTGTATGTAGTTATGTTTTAGCCTGGTTACCAGATCTGTATGTAGTTCTCTTCTAGCCTGGTTACCAGATCTGTATGTAGTTCTCTTCTAGCCTGGTTACCAGATCTGTATGTAGTTATCTTCTAGCCTGGTTACTAGGTCTGTATGTAGTTATGTTTTAGCCTGGTTACCAGATCTGAATGTAGTTCTCTTCTAGCCTGATTACCAGATCTGTATGTAGTTCTCTTCTAGCCTGGTTACCAGATCTGTATGTAGTTCTTTCTAGCCTGGTTACTAGGTCTGTATGTAGTTATGTTCTAGCATGGTTACCAGATCTGAATGTAGTTCTCTTCAACCCTGGTTACCAGATCTGTATGTAGTTCTCTTCTAGCCTGGTTACCAGATCTGTATGTAGTTCTTTCTAGCCTGGTTACTAGGTCTGTATGTAGTTATGTTTTAGCCTGGTTACCAGGTCTGGATGTAGTTCTCTTCTAGCCTGGTTACCAGATCTGTATGTAAATCTTTATCCAACACCTGTGACTGACTCTCATTGTCAATGCAATTCAAGAACAAGAACAGTTGGCTGAAGCACACATATACTTAGCTGTTGTTTACAAGCGTTTGAACAAGACAGCGGCTGATTGGCTAGTGTCTACAGGTTGGTTTGTAATGGGTCAGAGTTCACTCACCCTGTGTAGCATCGGCTAAAGTTCAGAGGTCAAATCATCAGCTTCACAGACCCCTGTCTGTGTCCCAAAATACTCTAGTTAGTGCATTGCTTTTGATCAGGGCCCACTATATAGGGAATAAAGTGCCATTCGGGACGAAGCCCTGAGCCTTATTCCATTAGCTGGAGGAGAGTGGAACTGTAACGTTACTCGATGATGGAACCATGGATTCAAGATGGAAATGTATAACACAACACACATGTATCCCTGCCAAGACTGGAACTGAGCTGCACTGTTGGTTAACGTAAGTGCAGTATGTTTTCACCGCTGTGACTATGGCTGTGTCCCAAATGGCACCCTATTCCCTATATAGTGTACTGCTGTTGACCAGAGCCCTATCGGGGAATAAGGAATATGGTGCCATTTGGGACGCATACTGTATAAAGGGAAGGAACGGTCTGGCTGTGATTATAATTATAACAACACAACACCAGATACCAGATTTAAATACTCAGCATTGCGACATGGTAGGCGCATGGTGAGCGGACATCAATCTTAATCACATGGTTCTTATTAGTCTTAGCACATTGTGAGTGATTTACACCTTCCCCTCATCTCGTTCTCTCCCTCTTCCACTTCCCCTCTCTCTCCCTTTCTGTCTCCCTCCATCTCTGTTTCTCTATCTCTCTCACTGTGTATGATTTACCGCAGCTCCTTCCATCAGGACTTCATAAAGACTTTTTTATGAACGCCAGAGACGTTATTTTATTGGGTTAATCCTCCTCGTCACTCTGAGTTGTCTGTCTGTCTGTGGTTTGGATAATTATTCTGGCTGTGTCCCAAATGGCACCCTATTCCAGTATTCCCTATAGTACGCTACTGTGCCATTTAGGACAAAGACATTTTGTCTCTGTCAGAATGAGGCTTCATTATAAACCAAGCCTGTCCAGCTGAGTGGATATGTTATGCTGTCATCTTCTTGCCTGCATCTGAAATGGCATCCTATTTTCTATTTAGTGCACTACTTTTGACCAGGGCTCATAGGGCACTTTGTAGGGATGGGGTGCCATTTGGGACACATCTCCTGGACAGGCAGACCTAGTCCTCAGCCTCAGCTCACCTAGAATGAGAGAAGAATAACGAATCCAGGTCCCTGTAGAGTTGAGATCATTCTGATTGCTCTCCACAGGCGTAGTATTGTGAACATTTAAGGTTTTATATCAATTCTATTGTACCTTCATTATAGTACAACAACATAAAACTCCTCTGCATTTGGAGCTAAATATATGGCTACGTTTAGAGGGCTACGTTTAGAGGGCTACGTTTAGAGGGTTACGTTTAGAGGGTTACGTTTAGAGGGTTACGTTTAGAGGGTTACGTTTAGAGGGTTACGTTTAGAGGGCTACGTTTAGAGGGCTACGTTTAGAGGGCTACGTTTAGAGGGCTACGTTTAGAGGGCTACGTTTAGAGGGTTACGTTTAGAGGGCTACGTTTAGAGGGTTACGTTTAGAGGGCTACGTTTAGAGGGTTACGTTTAGAGGGTTACGTTTAGAGGGTTACGTTTAGAGGGTTACGTTTAGAGGGCTACGTTTAGAGGGTTACGTTTAGAGGGTTACGTTTAGAGGGCTACGTTTAGAGGGTTACGTTTAGAGGGTTACGTTTAGAGGGCTACGTTTAGAGGGTTACGTTTAGAGGGCTACGTTTAGAGGGTTACGTTTAGAGGGTTACGTTTAGAGGGCTACGTTTAGAGGGTTACGTTTAGAGGGTTACGTTTAGAGGGCTACGTTTAGAGGGTTACGTTTAGAGGGTTACGTTTAGACGGTTACGTTTAGAGGGCTACGTTTAGAGGGTTACGTTTAGAGGGCTACGTTTAGAGGGCTACGTTTAGAGGGTTACGTTTAGAGGGTTACGTTTAGAGGGTTACGTTTAGAGGGTTACGTTTAGAGGGCTACGTTTAGAGGGTTACGTTTAGAGGGTTACGTTTAGAGGGTTACGTTTAGAGGGTTACGTTTAGAGGGTTACGTTTAGAGGGCTACGTTTAGAGGGTTACGTTTAGAGGGTTACGTTTAGAGGGTTACGTTTAGAGGGCTACGTTTAGAGGGTTACGTTTAGAGGGTTACGTTTAGAGGGTTACGTTTAGAGGGTTACGTTTAGAGGGCTACGTTTAGAGGGTTACGTTTAGAGGGTTACGTTTAGAGGGTTACGTTTAGAGGGCTACGTTTAGAGGGTTACGTTTAGAGGGTTACGTTTAGAGGGCTACGTTTAGAGGGTTACATTTAGAGGGTTACGTTTAGAGGGTTACATTTAGAGGGTTACGTTTAGAGGGCTACGTTTAGAGGGTTACGTTTAGAGGGCTACGTTTAGAGGGCTACGTTTAGAGGGTTACATTTAGAGGGTTACGTTTAGAGGGTTACGTTTAGAGGGTTACGTTTAGAGGGTTAGGTTTAGAGGGTTACGTTTAGAGGGCTACGTTTAGAGGGTTACGTTTAGAGGGTTACGTTTAGAGGGCTACGTTTAGAGGGTTACGTTTAGAGGGTTACGTTTAGAGGGTTACGTTTAGAGGGTTACGTTTAGAGGGTTACGTTTAGAGGGCTACGTTTAGAGGGTTACGTTTAGAGGGCTACGTTTAGAGGGTTACGTTTAGAGGGCTACGTTTAGAGGGTTACGTTTAGAGGGCTACGTTTAGAGGGCTACGTTTAGAGGGTTACGTTTAGAGGGCTACGTTTAGAGGGTTACGTTTAGAGGGTTACGTTTAGAGGGCTACGTTTAGAGGGTTACGTTTAGAGGGTTACGTTTAGAGGGCTACGTTTAGAGGGCTACGTTTAGAGGGTTACGTTTAGAGGGTTACGCTTAGAGGGTTACATTTAGAGGGCTACGTTTAGAGGGCTACGTTTAGAGGGTTACGTTTAGAGGGCTACGTTTAGAGGGCCACGTTTAGAGGGCTACGTTTAGAGGGTTACGTTTAGAGGGCTACGTTTAGAGGGTTACGTTTAGAGGGCTACGTTTAGAGGGCTACGTTTAGAGGGTTACGTTTAGAGGGTTACGTTTAGAGGGTTAGGTTTAGAGGGTTAGGTTTAGAGGGTTAGGTTTAGAGGGTTACGTTTAGAGGGTTACGTTTAGAGGGTTACGTTTAGAGGGCTACGTTTAGAGGGTTACGTTTAGAGGGTTACGTTTAGAGGGCTACGTTTAGAGGGTTACGTTTAGAGGGTTAGGTTTAGAGGGTTACGTTTAGAGGGCTACGTTTAGAGGGCTACGTTTAGAGGGTTACGTTTAGAGGGCTACGTTTAGAGGGCTACGTTTAGAGGGTTACGTTTAGAGGGTTACGTTTAGAGGGCTAGGTTTAGAGGGTTACGTTTAGAGGGTTACGTTTAGAGGGTTACGTTTAGAGGGTTACGTTTAGAGGGTTACGTTTAGAGGGTTAGGTTTAGAGGGTTACGTTTAGAGGGCTACGTTTAGAGGGTTACGTTTAGAGGGTTACGTTTAGAGGGCTACGTTTAGAGGGTTACGTTTAGAGGGTTACGTTTAGAGGGTTACGTTTAGAGGGTTACGTTTAGAGGGTTACGTTTAGAGGGCTACGTTTAGAGGGTTACGTTTAGAGGGCTACGTTTAGAGGGTTACGTTTAGAGGGCTACGTTTAGAGGGTTACGTTTAGAGGGCTACGTTTAGAGGGCTACGTTTAGAGGGTTACGTTTAGAGGGCTACGTTTAGAGGGTTACGTTTAGAGGGTTACGTTTAGAGGGCTACGTTTAGAGGGTTACGTTTAGAGGGTTACGTTTAGAGGGCTACGTTTAGAGGGCTACGTTTAGAGGGTTACGTTTAGAGGGTTACGCTTAGAGGGTTACATTTAGAGGGCTACGTTTAGAGGGCTACGTTTAGAGGGTTACGTTTAGAGGGCTACGTTTAGAGGGCCACGTTTAGAGGGCTACGTTTAGAGGGTTACGTTTAGAGGGCTACGTTTAGAGGGTTACGTTTAGAGGGCTACGTTTAGAGGGCTACGTTTAGAGGGTTACGTTTAGAGGGTTACGTTTAGAGGGTTAGGTTTAGAGGGTTAGGTTTAGAGGGTTAGGTTTAGAGGGTTACGTTTAGAGGGTTACGTTTAGAGGGTTACGTTTAGAGGGCTACGTTTAGAGGGTTACGTTTAGAGGGTTACGTTTAGAGGGCTACGTTTAGAGGGTTACGTTTAGAGGGTTAGGTTTAGAGGGTTACGTTTAGAGGGCTACGTTTAGAGGGCTACGTTTAGAGGGTTACGTTTAGAGGGCTACGTTTAGAGGGCTACGTTTAGAGGGTTACGTTTAGAGGGTTACGTTTAGAGGGCTAGGTTTAGAGGGTTACGTTTAGAGGGTTACGTTTAGAGGGTTACGTTTAGAGGGTTACGTTTAAAGGTTTACGGTTAGAGGGCTACGTTTAGAGGGTTACGTTTAGAGGGCTACGTTTAGAGGGTTACGTTTAGAGGGCTACGTTTAGAGGGTTACGTTTAGAGGGCTACGTTTAGAGGGCCACGTTTAGAGGGCTACGTTTAGAGGGTTACGTTTAGAGGGCTACGTTTAGAGGGTTACGTTTAGAGGGCTACGTTTAGAGGGCTACGTTTAGAGGGTTACGTTTAGAGGGCTACGTTTAGAGGGTTACGTTTAGAGGGCTACGTTTAGAGGGCTACGTTTAGAGGGCTACGTTTAGAGGGTTACGTTTAGAGGGCTACGTTTAGAGGGCTACGTTTAGAGGGTTACGTTTAGAGGGCTACGTTTAGAGGGTTACGTTTAGAGGGTAACGTTTAGAGGGTTACGTTTAGAGGGCTACGTTTAGAGGGTTACGTTTAGAGGGCTACGTTTAGAGGGCTACGTTTAGAGTGTTACGTTTAGAGGGCTACGTTTAGAGGGCTACGTTTAGAGGGCTACGTTTAGAGGGTTACGTTTAGAGGGTTACGTTTAGAGGGTTACGTTTAGAGGGCTACGTTTAGAGGGTTACGTTTAGAGGGCTACGTTTAGAGGGCTACGTTTAGAGGGCGACGTTTAGAGGGTTACGTTTAGAGGGCTACATTTAGAGGGTTACGTTTAGAGGGTTACGTTTAGAGGGTTACGTTTAGAGGGCTACGTTTAGAGGGTTACGTTTAGAGGGCTACGTTTAGAGGGCTACGTTTAGAGGGTTACGTTTAGAGGGTTACGTTTAGAGGGCTACGTTTAGAGGGCTACGTTTAGAGGGCTACGTTTAGAGGGCTACATTTAGAGGGTTACGTTTAGAGGGTTACGTTTAGAGGGTTACGTTTAGAGGGCTACGTTTAGAGGGTTACGTTTAGAGGGTTACGGTTAGAGGGTTACGTTTAGAGGGTTACGTTTAGAGGGTTACGTTTAGAGGGTTACGTTTAGAGGGTTACGTTTAGAGGGTTACGTTTAGAGGGTTACGTTTAGAGGGCTACGTTTAGAGGGTTACGTTTAGAGGGTTACGTTTAGAGGGCTACGTTTAGAGGGTTACGTTTAGAGGGTTACGTTTAGAGGGTTAGGTTTAGAGGGTTAGGTTTAGAGGGTTAGGTTTAGAGGGTTACGTTTAGAGGGTTACGTTTAGAGGGTTACGTTTAGAGGGCTACGTTTAGAGGGTTACGTTTAGAGGGTTACGTTTAGAGGGCTACGTTTAGAGGGTTACGTTTAGAGGGTTAGGTTTAGAGGGTTACGTTTAGAGGGCTACGTTTAGAGGGCTACGTTTAGAGGGTTACGTTTAGAGGGCTACGTTTAGAGGGCTACGTTTAGAGGGTTACGTTTAGAGGGTTACGTTTAGAGGGCTAGGTTTAGAGGGTTACGTTTAGAGGGTTACGTTTAGAGGGTTACGTTTAGAGGGTTACGTTTAAAGGGTTACGGTTAGAGGGCTACGTTTAGAGGGTTACGTTTAGAGGGCTACGTTTAGAGGGTTACGTTTAGAGGGCTACGTTTAGAGGGTTACGTTTAGAGGGCTACGTTTAGAGGGCCACGTTTAGAGGGCTACGTTTAGAGGGTTACGTTTAGAGGGCTACGTTTAGAGGGTTACGTTTAGAGGGCTACGTTTAGAGGGCTACGTTTAGAGGGTTACGTTTAGAGGGCTACGTTTAGAGGGTTACGTTTAGAGGGCTACGTTTAGAGGGCTACGTTTAGAGGGCTACGTTTAGAGGGTTACGTTTAGAGGGCTACGTTTAGAGGGCTACGTTTAGAGGGTTACGTTTAGAGGGCTACGTTTAGAGGGTTACGTTTAGAGGGTTACGTTTAGAGGGTTACGTTTAGAGGGCTACGTTTAGAGGGTTACGTTTAGAGGGCTACGTTTAGAGGGCTACGTTTAGAGTGTTACGTTTAGAGGGCTACGTTTAGAGGGCTACGTTTAGAGGGCTACGTTTAGAGGGCTACGTTTAGAGGGTTACGTTTAGAGGGTTACGTTTAGAGGGTTACGTTTAGAGGGCTACGTTTAGAGGGTTACGTTTAGAGGGCTACGTTTAGAGGGTTACGTTTAGAGGGCTACGTTTAGAGGGCGACGTTTAGAGGGTTACGTTTAGAGGGCTACGTTTAGAGGGTTACGTTTAGAGGGTTACGTTTAGAGGGTTACGTTTAGAGGGCTACGTTTAGAGGGTTACGTTTAGAGGGCTACGTTTAGAGGGCTACGTTTAGAGGGTTACGTTTAGAGGGTTACGTTTAGAGGGCTACGTTTAGAGGGCTACGTTTAGAGGGCTACGTTTAGAGGGCTACGTTTAGAGGGTTACGTTTAGAGGGTTACGTTTAGAGGGCTACGTTTAGAGGGTTACGTTTAGAGGGTTACGGTTAGAGGGTTACGTTTAGAGGGTTACGTTTAGAGGGTTACGTTTAGAGGGTTACGTTTAGAGGGTTACGTTTAGAGGGTTACGTTTAGAGGGCTACGTTTAGAGGGTTACGTTTAGAGGGTTACGTTTAGAGGGTTACGTTTAGAGGGTTACGTTTAGAGGGTTACGTTTAGAGGGCTACGTTTAGAGGGTTACGTTTAGAGGGTTACGTTTAGAGGGTTACGTTTAGAGGGTTACGTTTAGAGGGTTACGTTTAGAGGGTTACGTTTAGAGGGCTACGTTTAGAGGGTTACGTTTAGAGGGTTACGTTTAGAGGGTTACGTTTAGAGGGTTACGTTTAGAGGGCTACGTTTAGAGGGCTACGTTTAGAGGGTTACGTTTAGAGGGCTACGTTTAGAGGGTTACGTTTAGAGGGCTACGTTTAGAGGGTTACGTTTAGAGGGCTACGTTTAGAGGGTTACGTTTAGAGGGTTACGTTTAGAGGGTTACGTTTAGAGGGTTACGTTTAGAGGGCTACGTTTAGAGGGTTACGTTTAGAGGGCTACGTTTAGAGGGCTACGTTTAGAGGGTTACGTTTAGAGGGCTACGTTTAGAGGGTTACGTTTAGAGGGCTACGTTTAGAGGGTTACGTTTAGAGGGTTACGTTTAGAGGGTTACGTTTAGAGGGCTACGTTTAGAGGGTTACGTTTAGAGGGCTACGTTTAGAGGGTTACGTTTAGAGGGTTACGTTTAGAGGGTTACGTTTAGAGGGTTACGTTTAGAGGGCTACGTTTAGAGGGCTACGTTTAGAGGGCTACGTTTAGAGGGTTACGTTTAGAGGGCTACGTTTAGAGGGTTACGTTTAGAGGGTTACGTTTAGAGGGCTACGTTTAGAGGGTTACGTTTAGAGGGCTACGTTTAGAGGGTTACGTTTAGAGGGTTACGTTTAGAGGGTTACGTTTAGAGGGCTACGTTTAGAGGGTTACGTTTAGAGGGCTACGTTTAGAGGGTTACGTTTAGAGGGTTACGTTTAGAGGGTTACGTTTAGAGGGTTACGTTTAGAGGGTTACGTTTAGAGGGTTACGTTTAGAGGGTTACGTTTAGAGGGCTACGTTTAGAGGGTTACGTTTAGAGGGTTACGTTTAGAGGGTTACGTTTAGAGGGTTACGTTTAGAGGGCTACGTTTAGAGGGTTACGTTTAGAGGGTTACGTTTAGAGGGTTACGTTTAGAGGGTTACGTTTAGAGGGTTACGTTTAGAGGGTTACGTTTAGAGGGCTACGTTTAGAGGGCTACGTTTAGAGGGTTACGTTTAGAGGGTTACGTTTAGAGGGTTACGTTTAGAGGGCTACGTTTAGAGGGTTACGTTTAGAGGGTTACGTTTAGAGGGTTACGTTTAGAGGGTTACGTTTAGAGGGTTACGTTTAGAGGGTTACGTTTAGAGGGCTACGTTTAGAGGGCTACGTTTAGAGGGCTACGTTTAGAGGGTTACGTTTAGAGGGCTACGTTTAGAGGGCTACGTTTAGAGGGCTACGTTTAGAGGGTTACGTTTAGAGGGCTACGTTTAGAGGGCTACGTTTAGAGGGCTACGTTTAGAGGGCTACGTTTAGAGGGCTACGTTTAGAGGGTTACGTTTAGAGGGCTACGTTTAGAGGGCTACGTTTAGAGGGTTACGTTTAGAGGGTTACGTTTAGAGGGTTACGTTTAGAGGGTTACGTTTAGAGGGTTACGTTTAGAGGGTTACGTTTAGAGGGTTACGTTTAGAGGGCTACGTTTAGAGGGTTACGTTTAGAGGGTTACGTTTAGAGGGTTACGTTTAGAGGGTTACGTTTAGAGGGTTACGTTTAGAGGGTTACGTTTAGAGGGTTACGTTTAGAGGGTTACGTTTAGAGGGCTACGTTTAGAGGGCTACGTTTAGAGGGTTACGTTTAGAGGGTTACGTTTAGAGGGTTACGTTTAGAGGGTTACGTTTAGAGGGTTATTGTAGTCAAATATCCACTAGATATGTTTGTCAATGTGTGTTTCCCTGAAATCAAGCGTGGAGAGATTGTAGATAACAGTTGGATCAGTACATATGTCTCTATCATGTATAACAGACATCAGGCTGGTGAGAGCATGCTGAACTGGAAGTGAACCTGTCCACATGCCTCCTATTACTCCTGATATCTGTCTTCACAACATAAAGCAGCCTCATAGCTCTCAATCCCTGGACTGTACTGTTCTCTCTCTCTCTCCATCCTCTCTCTCTCTCTCGTTCTCTTTCTAGCCTTAACCAGATTAGCATTCAGAAGTTGTATCCATTCACCTCTGAGGCAGAGCTGTGGTGTGTGTGTGTGTGTGTGTGTGTGTGTGTGTGTGTGTGTGTGTGTGTGTGTGTGTGTGTGTGTGTGTGTGTGTGTGTGTGTGTGTGTGTGTGTGTGTGTGTGTGTGTGTGTGTGTGTGTGTGTGTGTGTGTGTGTGTGTGTGTGTGTGTGTGTGTGTGAACTGTGGTTGGTGCCGTGCACTTCTTGTCTCTCGGCAGTCATGTAGAATGCTAATTCATTTGTTCAACATTCACAACTGGCATTCTCTCTCTCTCTCTCTCTCTCTCTCTCTCTCTCTCTCTCTCTCTCTCTCTCTCTCTCTCTCTCTCTCTCTCTCTCTCTCTCTCTCTCTCTCTCTCTCTCTCTCTCTCTCTCTCTCTCTCTCTCTCTCTCTCTCTCTCAATTCAATTCAATTCAATTCAATTGACTTTATTGACATGGCAAGTTATTATTACTTACATTGTCAAAGTATACATATCGAAAAATTTAAATAAAATATATATGTATATATATACACAAAATATATATATATTTATATATAAATAAATGGTGGGATTAACAGCAATAATAATAGTAGTAGTGGACATGGGATTACCATTAATAACAGCTACAACAACAATATTAATCAGAACAACAATACATTAAAGCAACAGTAGTAGACCAGTGTCAACATGACTGAGAAGACACATGACCTGGTACGAAAGACAAAACAAAACTAAGCTAAATGGGAAATATTATCAACATTACTTTTCATTTTTCACTGGCTGTCCCTCAGGCTGTGGCAGGAGGACACATATTTGGCTGCCAAAACTGCACATTTTGGCTTTTCACCCAATAAATATTTGAATTTTTCTTCATCTTTTATAGTTTCAAATTCTTTGTATTGAATTATAATTTTGGGAAAGAAATATGCTCTTAGGTCTGAGTATTTGTCACAGTGTAGTAGGAAATGCACTTCTGTCTCTACCTCTCCCCTGGAGCAGAGTGAGCACAGCCTGTCCTCCCTGGGCAGCCAGGTTTGTCTGTGACGACCGGTCTCTATAGCCAGACTGTGCTCACTGAGTCTGTACCTAGTCAATGTTTTCCTCAGTTTTCTATCAGCCACAGTGGTCAGATAGTCTGCCACCATGTACTGTCTGTTTAGAGCCAAATAGCATTGAAGTTTACTTTGATTTTTTGTGGTGTCTTTCCAATAGGTTAGATATTTTTATTTTTGTTTTGTGATGATTTGGTTGGGCCAGATTTTCTGAGGGCTGTCCCGAGGCTCTATGGGGTTGGTTTGGGTTGGTGAACTGAGCCTCAGAACCAGCTGGCTGAGGGGACTCTTCTCTGGTTTCATCTCTTGACATTGTAGAGCTGTGTGATGGAATGTTTTAGGGTCACTTGTTTTTAGATGGTTGTAAAATTTGATGGCTCTTTTTTCTATTCGAATGAGGAGGGGATATTGGCCCAATTCTGCCCTACATGCGTTATTTGGAGTTTTTCTTTGTACTTGCAATACAGTCTTGCAAAACTCTGCATGCAATACTTCAATTGGATGTTTGTCCCATTTAGTAAATTCATTATTAGAGAGTGGACCCCATACTTCACTGCCATATAGAGCAATTGGTTCTATAACTGATTGAAAAATTTTGAGCCAGATTCTAATTGGAATTTCAATTTTGATGTTCCTTTTAATGGCATAGAATGCTCTTCTTGCTTTGTCTCTCAGCTCATTCACAGCCATGTGAAAGCTACCTGTGTTGCTGATATTTAGTCCTAGATATGTGTAGTTTTTGGTGTGTTCTAATAGAACTGTGTCCAAATAGAATTTATATTTGTCATCCTTATTTCCGGACCTTTTTTGGAATATCATTATATTTGTTTGTTTTTTAGGTTAACGGTCAGAGCCCAAGTCTGACAGAACCTGTGAAGATGATCTAGGTGTTGCTGTAACCCCTCTTTAGTGGGAGACAGCAGCACCAGGTCATCTGCGTACAGCAGACACTTGATTTCAGTGTTGTGTAGGGTGATACCAGGTGCTGCCGATTCTTCTAATGTTTTTGCCAATTCATTAATGTAGATGTTAAATAATGTTGGACTTATTGGGCAGCCCTGTTTCACTCCCCGCCCCTGAGAGAAGAAGTCTGTTTGCTTGTTGCCAATTTTAACCGCACATTTGTTTTCTTTTTTTTTTTTTCTCTTTTTTCTCTCTCTCTCTCTCTCTCTCTCTCTCTCTCTCTCTCTCTCTCTCTCTCTCTCTCTCTCTCTCTCTCTCTCTCTCTCTCTCTCTCTCTCTCTCTCTCTCTCTCTCTCTCTCTATATCTCTATATCTCTATCCCCGGTCACCCTATCCATCTCTTTACTTGAAGATACATTATTCTCCTTGCTCTGCTTTTCATATGTTATTCTTAGGGCCATGAGTCTTTCTCAACCACATGACCGAGCCATGAATGACTCCAGGTCCTAGTAATACTGCTCCACTGTTCATCCAGGCTATGCAGCCAGGAGACCCTCACTATTTTTGTGTCTGACACTTGTTTAATGCTATGCTACAGAAGATTGTTTTCCCTCCAGCTTCAGTATTGCTGCAGTACTGTAATTGTGTTCATATGAGAGTAGCGAACTCCATAGCCTCTACCTCTGAAATCATAGTTCCATTCTTTCCCCTCCACTGTAAATCCCAGGTGCATTCTACCAGTTCATTTGTCAGCCCTCATATCATAAATATTTAATGTGAGTATTGTACAGGTGCCATTTGTTATGACGGTGGTATTGGCTAGGAAAATAAACATTCCTCCGTGCCTGGTTGTGGCTGAAATGGAAAGCTACGTTTGGGTCTACTCAAATAGCTCTCTCTCTCTCTCTCTCTCTCTCTCTCACACACACACACACACACACACACACACACACACACACACACACACACACACACACACACACACACACACACACACACACACACACACACACACACACACACACACACACACACACACACACACACACACACACACACACACACACACACACACACACACACACACACACACACAAATCAAGCCGTCTCCTACAGTAAGCCACGACCAGTACTCAGTGTTCAACTTGTCCAGGTTCAGTCATGCTGCTGTGGTGAGAACAAGAGGGAGCAGTGCAGTGGTTCAGTAGTTATTAATAACGTGCCCCCTGTCAGATAATAGAATATTGAAGCTACAGCTACAGGCCTAGAGAGTCACTGTGTTTTAACAGAGATGCTCTCCTCTCCTCAACAAGCTACCGGTCTCTGACCCCTCCTGTGGTTTACTAGCCTTCTCTTTGGTGTGTGTCTCTCTCTGCCAACATCAAAGGCTCTCTCGCTGGCTCTCTCACTGTCCTTTGGCTGTCGTTAGGCCAAACACACACACACACACAAAAACACACACACGTATGCACACATACACACACACAGCTCCGTACGACCACCGTGTGCTACATGATACATAGAGAACAGAGATCCTGTTTCAGTTGAGAATCATCATCACCTCGTACACTCACAGGAGCCAGGGCCAGGCCAGGACAGGGAAGTGTGTGCTTTTGATAAGCATGGCTGACTGTATTTTCCTTGGCCCAGTCTCTCATAGCTCTCTCCTAGCTGCCCTCTTAGGCACAGAGCAGCCATACTGCAGTAGTAGTAGTCGTACTTTCCTTCCCAGAGAGATCCCCCCCCCCCTTTTTCTGAAGAGATGGAAGGAAGAGAGAACTCTAATCAACTTGTGAGACTTAACCCCATCTGTAATCTCTTTCTAGCTGCGATCCCGAGCCAACACTTGCAAACGATTACCCTGCCAGTACCCAGGAGGCTCTCTGATTGGCTTGTTTGGTTAGTCTAATCCAGGGAACTGCTACAGTCTCCTCTCCGCGGCTGACTAGTGGCTGGCCGGGGAGTTGGGCTGAACTGAGTGGAGGCTGTCTGTTATGAACCCACCAGCCCCAGCTCTCAGCTCTCTCTGTACTGTAGATGTGAGGTGTATTAGAACCAGACGTTGAGGGGTAGAACGTTAGAGTTATAATGTGGTGAGGAAGGGAGGCAGTGAGGCGTGCTGTGGGGGGTACACTGCTGCTCCCCAGCCCTCCCTCCCCATCCCCCCTGCCTCCCTCCCCATCCCCCCTCCCTCCCTGTCACTGAGCTGTTCAGACAGACGCCACTCCACTTCTGAACCAGCCTGGCTGTCTCTACTGCTGGCATCTCTCCCGGCTAAACGCAGGCAGGGCTGGGGAAGTCATCCTCTCCTCCCTCCCTCCCCCAGTGCCTCGTTCTATCAGAGGAGGCGGTTTGGCTTGTGCTCTAACTCAGATAAACAACACAGATGAGAAGAAAAGACTCCCTCCAACAACACCTGGTGTCCTGTCCTGTCCTGTCCTGTCCTGTCCTGTCCTGTCCTGTACTGTTACTGTTATTGTTACTGTCCTGTACTGGACTGTTCTGTACTGTCCTGTCCTGTTACTGTTAATGTCCTGTATTGTCCTGTCCTGTACTGTACTGTACTGTACTGTACTGTACTGTACTGTTACTGTCCTCTACTGTACTGTCCTGTACTGTTACTGTCCTGTACTGTCCTGTCCTGTACTGTACTGTTACTGTCCTGTACTGTACTGTTACTGTTACTGTTAATGTCCTGTACTATACTATACTGTACTGTTACTGTCCTGTACTGTTACTGTCCTGTACTGTTACTGTCCTGTACTGTCTTGTCATGTACTGTACTGTCCTGTCCTGTACTGTCCTGTTACTGGCCTGTACTGTCCTGTACTGTACTGTTACTGTCCTGTCCTGTACTGTTACTGTCCTGTCCTGTAGTGTCCTGTACTGTACTGTTACTGTTAATGTACTGTACTGTCCTGTACGGTTACTGTTAATGTACTGTTACTGTTACTATCCTGTACTGTACTGTTACTGTTAATGTCCTGTACTGTTACTACTGTACTGTACTGTACTGTTACTGTCCTGTACTGTCCTGTCCTGTCCTGTACTGTACTGTACTGTACTGCCCTGCCCTGTCCTGTACTGTACTGTTACTGTTAATGTCCTGTCCTGTACTGTTACTGTTACTGTCCTGTACTGTTACTCTCATGTACTGTACTGTCCTGTCCTGTCCTGTACTGCCCTGTACTATTACTGTTAATGTCCTGTCCTGTACTGTTACTGTTACTGTCCTGTACTGTTACTCTCCTGTCCTGTCCTGTCCTGTTACTGTACTGTACTGTTACTGTCCTGTACTGTCCTGTACTGTTACTGTTACTGTCCTGTACTGTTACTCTCATGTACTGTACTGTCCTGTCCTGTACTGCCCTGTACTATTACTGTTAATGTCCTGTCCTGTACTGTTACTGTTACTGTCCTGTACTGTACTGTTACTGTTAATGTCCTGTACTGTTACTGTTACTGTTAGTGTACTGTACTGTACTGTTACTGTCCTGTACTGTCCTGTCCTGTACTGTTACTGTCCTGTCCTGTACTGTTACTGTTAATGTCCTGTACTGTACTGTTACTGTCCTGTCTTGTACTGTTACTGTTACTGTCCTGTACTGTAGTGTCCTGTACTGTACTGTTACTGTTAATGTGCTGTTACTGTTCGTGTACTGTACTGTACTGTTACTGTCCTGTACTGTCCTGTCCTGTACTGTTATTGTTACTGTTACTGTCCTGTCCTGTTACTGTCCTGTACTGTTACTCTCTTGTACTGTCCTGTACTGTACTGTTACTGTTACTGTCCTGTACTGTTACTCTCATGTACTGTACTGTACTGTTACTGTTACTGTACTGTACTGTTACTCTCCTGTACTGTACTGTCCTGTACTGTACTGATACTGTTAATGTCCTGTCCTGTACTGTTACTGTTACTGTCCTGTACTGTTACTCTCCTGTACTGTACTGTTACTCTCCTGCACTGTACTGTCCTGTCCTGTACTGTACTGTACTGCCCTGTCCTGTACTGTTACTGCACTCTCCTGTGTTGCTGTTACTGTTACTGTTACTGTTCTGTACTGTCCTGTCCTGTACTGTACTGTACTGTTACTGTACTCTCCTGTGTTGCTGTTACTGTTACTGTTACTGTTCTGTACTGTCCTGTCCTGTACTGTACTGTAACTGTTAATGTCCTGTACTGTACTGTACTGTACTGTACTGTACTGTAACTGTTAATGTCCTGTACTGTACTGTACTGTACTGTACTGTACTGTACTGTAACTGTACTGTAACTGTTAATGTCCTGTACTGTCCTGTACTGTACTGTAACTGTTAATGTCCTGTACTGTACTGTACTGTTACTGTTAATGTACTGTAGTGTTACTGTCCTGTACTGTACTGTTACTGTCCTGTACTGTCCTGTACTGTACTGTTACTGTACTCTCCTGTACTGTCCTGTTACTGTCCTGTACTGTCCTGTACTGTACTGTACTGTTACTGTACTCTCCTGTACTGTCCTGTTACTGTCCTGTACTGTTACTGTCCTGTTACTGTTAATGTCCTGCACTGTACTGTCCTGTACTGTTACTGTGCTGTACTGTCCTGTACTGTCCTGTACTGTCCTGTTACTTTCCTGTCCTGCCCTGTCCTGTCCTGTACTGTTACTATCCTGGCCTGTACTGTTATTGTCCTGTACTGTTACTGTTACTGTTACTGTTACTGTACTGTACTGTATAGTACTGTCCTGTACTGTCCTGTACTGTCCTGTACTGTCCTGTTACTTTCCTGTCCTGCCCTGTCCTGTCCTGTACTGTTACTATCCTGGCCTGTACTGTTATTGTCCTGTACTGTTACTGTTACTGTACTGTACTGTATAGTACTGTCCTGTACTGTCCTGTAGTGTCCTGTACTGTTACTGTTACTGTAGTGTCCTATACTGTTACTATTACTGTACTGTTACTGTCCTGTTCTGTTACTTTTACTGTCACTGTCCTGTACTGTACTGTACTGTACTGTTACTGTTACTGTTACTGTACTGTTACTGTCACTGTCACTGTACTGTACTGTACTGTTACTGTTACTGTTACTGTCCTGTACTGTCCTGTACTGTTACTGTCACTGTCCTGTACTGTACTGTTACTGTTACTGTCCTGTACTGTTACTGTCCTGTACTGTTACTGTCACTGTCACTGTCCTGTACTGTACTCTACTGTTACTGTCAATGTCCTGTACTGTTACTGTTACTGTTACTGTTACTGTTACTGTCCTGTACTGTCCTGTACTGTTACTGTTACTGTTACTGTCACTGTCCTGTACTGTCATGTACTGTCATGTACTGTCCTATACTATACTGTCTGTACTGTCTTGTACTGTCTTGTACTGTCCTGTACTGTCCTGTGTGGGTTCTCGTTCATACTAGTGGTACTATTCAAAATGAACCTACAGGGTACATGCTAAATTACATTGGTCTAACTAGAAGGGTAGATTTCCTGAAGTCAAATTGTGTGCTTTCTTCAGCTGTCCAAAAGTAATTTATGGTAGCGGAATAATAGTATTTTTTGAAGTCAACATTCAATGTCCTCCAACAGTTTGTGAATATTTCCTTATCTTGTCTAGCTCCTAAGATTCTTGTGTCTTCGTAGGCGTAACAGTGAAAGATCCCCGTAAGACAAACTGTCTATAAATCCTCTTCTTTTATCTCCCTCTCTGCAGGTGACAGCGACAGATGCGGACGGTGGCTCCTTCGGCTCCATCAGCTACTCTCTGGGGTCAGGCATCAACAGTGCTGTCCCCTCCCAGTTCTCTGTAGGGAAGGAGACAGGACAGATCTGTACCAACGTGGCTCTGGACAGGGACCAGGGACCAACCAGCTACGACTTTACCGTCACCGCCGTGGACGGGGTGCGTCTCCACACATCTCCTACTGTATCTCTCCACCCTCTTGATCTCTCCTTCCCTCTGCACTCTTCCCTCCATTTACCCTCCACTAACCATCTCTCCCTCCACCCTCCTCAACCTCTCCGGAACAAGTCCAGCAGTGGACGGGGTGAGTTTATTCTTCTCCCCTCCTCCACATCTCTCCACCCACTTCTCTCTATAGACCCACTTCTTGACTATCTCTCCAACGTCTTCTCTCTATAGACCCACTTCTTGACTATCTCTCCACCCACTTCTCTCTATAGACCCACTTCTTGACTATCTCTCCACCGTCTTCTCTCTATAGACCCACTTCTTGACTATCTCTCCACCCACTTCACTCTATAGACCCACTTCTTGACTATCTCTCCACCCACTTCTCTCTATAGACCCACTTCTTGACTATCGCTCCACCCTCTTCTCTCTATAGACCCACTTCTTGACTATCTCTCCACCGTCTTCTCTCTATAGACCCACTTCTTGACTATCTCTCCACCCACTTCTCTCTATAGACCCACTTCTTGACTATCTCTCCACCGTCTTCTCTCTATAGACCCACTTCTTGACTATCTCTCCACCCACTTCTCTCTATAGACCCACTTCTTGACTATCTCTCCACCGTCTTCTCTCTATAGACCCACTTCTTGACTATCTCTCCACCCACTTCTCTCTATAGACCCACTTCTTGACTATCTCTCCACCGTCTTCTCTCTATAGACCCACTTCTTGACTATCTCTCCACCCACTTCTCTCTATAGACCCACTTCTTGACTATCTCTCCACCGTCTTCTCTCTATAGACCCACTTCTTGACTATCTCTCCACCCACTTCTCTCTATAGACCCACTTCTTGACTATCTCTCCACCCTCTTCTCTCTATAGACCCACTTCTTGACTATCTCTCCACCCACTTCTCTCTATAGACCCACTTCTTGACTATCTCTCCACCCTCTTCTCTCTATAGACCCACTTCTTGACTATCTCTCCACCGTCTTCTCTCTCTAGACCCACTTCTTGACTATCTCTCCACCCTCTTCTCTCTATAGATCCACTTCTTGACTATCTCTCCACCGTCTTCTCTCTATAGACCCACTTCTTGACTATCTCTCCACCGTCTTCTCTCTCTAGACCCACTTCTTGGCTATCTCTCCACCCTCCTCTCTCTAGACCCACTTCTTGGCTATCGCTCCATCCTCATCCAATGTCTGCATTCCCTATATAGTCCATTCCTTTTCACCAGAGCCCTATGGGAATAGAGTGGCAGTCTGATCTCTCCCTGTGAGTACATTAAACCCCTGACAGTGACCTCTTAAAGCAGTGTTTATCACAGTGTTTATCACAGCAGGGTTAAAAGAAGAAAAACTCCAGCACCCTGGTAATATTGACGCTTCCAACAATTGAATGGATCTTTTTAACCGACATTTCACAGCAGGGTTCACAGCAGAGAAATAGCTAGCAGAACCCTGGCTATTAGACACAGCTATAGAGCCAGAGCCAGGATAGCTAGTAGAGAGGGGAGCAGCTCCCCAGCCAGGCAGAGCAGAACACAGCAGAGCAGCAAATCTGTCATTAGTGCAGCCAAATAAAAGAGTCTGAATGAGTCTCCCTGGCAGGCCTGCACTGTGAATGAGTCTCCCTGGCAGGCCTGCACTGTGAATGAGTCTCCCTGGCAGGCCTGCACTGTGAATGAGCCTCCCTGGCAGGGCTGTGCTGTGAATGAGTCTCCCTGGCAGGGCTGTGCTGTGAATGAGTCCCCCTGGCAGGGCTGTGCTGTGAATGAGCCTCCCTGGCAGGGCTGTGCTGTGAATGAGTCTCCCTGGCAAGGCTGTGCTGTGAATGAGTCTCCCTGGCAGGACTGTGCTTTGAATGAGTCTCCCTGGCAGGACTGTGCTGTGATAGCATCCTGTAGCGTCACACGCCAAATCATACTTGAAAGTAAAAGGGTAGAAATGAATGGAAATCACTGCAGTCATGGTAAAACAATCAGATAGAGAAGAGAGTGATAGAGCGAGAGAGAGAGAGAGAGAGGGAGAGAAAAATGCCTACAACGTCAAGCAGACTGGCAGACAGACAGTCAGATAGACAGACACGCAGACAGACAGACAGACAGACAGAAACACAGGCAGGCAGACAGTCAGTCAGACAGACACAGACAGACATACAGACATACAGTCAGACAGGCAGATAGCAGTAATATTTAATAAGTTGGACCGCTGCTCCCCCTCCAACCCTCCTCCCTCCTCCACCCTCTCACCAGTCCGGCCAAATGAAAAGCCTGCTCTGTATTCTGTTCAGAACGAGCCGCCAGGGAAACAGAGCTCTCTGCTCTGTGGCAGTAGCGAGCCCTCTCAACCCCCACAGATCCTGACAGATTGCTGTTTCCCTGGGGAAGCTATCAATCCGTATCCCTCCACCAACCTGCCAGGACTAGATTTCAGAGTCAGACGTTTTTACCAGGGTTCCTGCTGATTTTAACTCTCTCCATTAATGTGGTCAAATGTGTTTTTTTACCACTTTGTCCTGGTGATATACAACAGCATGCGAAGTCTAGTAGAACAGAGAGCTTTTTGTCCTTAGAAGAGGTGCATACCCAACACCTAACTCACTACAGATGGGCTTTAATATAAAGGGGGAAAGGTGCTCAGCTTAACTGAAGCATGTTGAAATAAAAAACGTTCCTACCCCAGGACACTCCATGTGGTGACTGTCCCAGAAAATTCTGGATTTGTCCATTGTTTTATTATTGGTTTCACATAAATCTCCAACAAACCAACACAGAATGTCACTGACACATCTAACACATTCCAATGAGCGTTGTCTTTTTGATTTATTGTTTGATTTTCCTTTCTGTTCCCCTGCAGGGTGGTCTGAACTCTGTGGCCTACGTCAGGGTGGACCTGCTGGACATCAATGACAACAGACCAGTCTTCTACCCTGTGAGCTACGCCGTCAGCCTTAGCTCCCAGAGTGCACCTGGCACCTCTGTTGTCAAGGTTACGGCCCTTGACCCCGACACTGGGGAGAACGGGAGGGTCACGTACCGAACCGTCCCCAGGGGCAACTCCCCCTTCTTCACCCTCAACAAAGACACAGGTTGGTACTTTTACTGTAATACAGATTTAACAACAAAGACACAGGTTGGTACTTTTACAGTAATACAGATTTAACAACAAAGACACAGGTTGGTACTTTTACTGTAATACAGCTTTTTAATGAACAAAAAGACACAGGTTGGTGTTTTTCCATGTAGTACAGCTTTAACTATGAACAAAAGGACACAGGTTGGTGTTTTTCCATGTAGTACAGCTTTAACTATGAACAAAAAGACACAGGTTGGTGTTTTACATGTAGTACAGCTTTAACTATGAACAAAAAGACACAGGTTGGTGTTTTTACATGTAGTACAGCTTTAACTATGAACAAAAAGACACAGGTTGGTGTTTTACATGTAGTACAGCTTTAACTATGAACAAAAGGACACAGGTTGGTGTTTTTCCATGTAGTACAGCTTTAACTATGAACAAAAAGACACAGGTTGGTGTTTTTACATGTGGTACAGCTTTAACTATGAACAAAAGGACACAGGTTGGTGTTTTTACATGTAGTACAGCTTTAACTATGAACAAAAAGACACAGGTTGGGCTGTGCGCTTCTTGCGGCACAGGGGTGTACGTACAGCTTTAACTATGCGGACACGGGGGACAGAGACAGCCCAGCACAGGTTGGCCGTCGCTTTTTGCGCACAGGTGTGCCAGTGGTACAGCTTTAACTATGAACAAAAAGACACAGGTTGGTGTTTTTACATGTAGTACAGCTTTAACTATGAACAAAAAGACACAGGTTGGTGTTTTTACATGTAGTACAGCTTTAACTATGAACAAAAAGACACAGGTTGGTGTTTTTACATGTGGTACAGCTTTAACTATGAACAAAAGGACACAGGTTGGTGTTTTTACATGTAGTACAGCTTTAACTATGAACAAAAAGACACAGGTTGGTGTTTTTACATGTAGTACAGCTTTAACTATGAACAAAAGGACACAGGTTGGTGTTTTTACATGTGGTACAGCTTTAACTATGAACAAAAGGACACAGGTTGGTGTTTTTACATGTAGTACAGCTTTAACAACAAAGACACAGGTTGGTACTTTTACTGTAATACAGCTTTTTAATGAACAAAAAGACACAGGTTGGTGTTTTTCCATGTGGTACAGCTTTAACTATGAACAAAAAGACACAGGTTGGTGTTTTTACATGTAGTACAGCTTTAACTATGAACAAAAGGACACAGGTTGGTGTTTTTACATGTAGTACAGCTTTAACTATGAACAAAAAGACACAGGTTGGTGTTTTTACATGTGGTACAGCTTTAACTATAAACAAAAGGACACAGGTTGGTGTTTTTACATGTAGTACAGCTTTAACTATGAACAAAAAGACACAGGTTGGTGTTTTTACATGTAGTACAGCTTTAACTATGAACAAAAGGACACAGGTTGGTGTTTTTACATGTAGTACAGCTTTAACTATGAACAAAAAGACACAGGTTGGTGTTTTTACATGTGGTACAGCTTTAACTATGAACAAAAAGACACAGGTTGGTGTTTTTACATGTGGTACAGCTTTAACTATGAACAAAAAGACACAGGTTGGTGTTTTTACATGTAGTACAGCTTTAACTATGAACAAAAAGACACAGGTTGGTGTTTTTACATGTAGTACAGCTTTAACTATGAACAAAAAGACACAGGTTGGTGTTTTTACATGTGGTACAGCTTTAACTATGAACAAAAGGACACAGGTTGGTGTTTTTACATGTAGTACAGCTTTAACTATGAACAAAAAGACACAGGTTGGTGTTTTTACATGTGGTACAGCTTTAACTATAAACAAAAGGACACAGGTTGGTGTTTTTACATGTGGTACAGCTTTAACTATGAACAAAAGGACACAGGTTGGTGTTTTTACATGTAGTACAGCTTTAACTATGAACAAAAAGACACAGGTTGGTGTTTTTACATGTAGTACAGCTTTAACTATGAACAAAAGGACACAGGTTGGTGTTTTTACATGTAGTACAGCTTTAACTATGAACAAAAAGACACAGGTTGGTGTTTTTACATGTAGTACAGCTTTAACTATGAACAAAAGGACACAGGTTGGTGTTTTTACATGTAGTACAGCTTTAACTATGAACAAAAAGACACAGGTTGGTGTTTTTACATGTAGTACAGCTTTAACTATGAACAAAAGGACACAGGTTGGTGTTTTTACATGTAGTACAGCTTTAACTATGAACAAAAAGACACAGGTTGGTGTTTTACATGTAGTACAGCTTTAACTATGAACAAAAAGACACAGGTTGGTGTTTTTACATGTAGTACAGCTTTAACTATGAACAAAAAGACACAGGTTGGTGTTTGTACATGTAGTACAGCTTTAACTATGAACAAAAAGACACAGGTTTGTTTTTTTTACATGTAGTACAGCTTTAACTATGAACAAAAAGACACAGGTTGGTGTTTTACATGTAGTACAGCTTTAACTATGAACAAAAGGACACAGGTTGGTGTTTTTACATGTGGTACAGCTTTAACTATGAACAAAAGGACACAGGTTGGTGTTTTTCCATGTGGTACAGCTTTAACTATGAACAAAAGGACACAGGTTGGTGTTTGTACATGTAGTACAGCTTTAACTATGAACAAAAAGACACAGGTTGGTGTTTTTACATGTAGTACAGCTTTAACTATGAACAAAAGGACACAGGTTGGTGTTTTTACATGTGGTACAGCTTTAACTATGAACAAAAAGACACAGGTTGGTGTTTTTACATGTGGTACAGCTTTAACTATGAACAAAAGGACACAGGTTGGTGTTTTTACATGTGGTACAGCTTTAACTATGAACAAAAAGACACAGGTTGGTGTTTTACATGTAGTACAGCTTTAACTATGAACAAAAAGACACAGGTTGGTGTTTTTACATGTGGTACAGCTTTAACTATGAACAAAAGGACACAGGTTGGTGTTTTTACATGTAGTACAGCTTTAACTATGAACAAAAGGACACAGGTTGGTGTTTTTACATGTAGTACAGCTTTAACTATGAACAAAAAGACACAGGTTGGTGTTTTTACATGTGGTACAGCTTTAACTATGAACAAAAGGACACAGGTTGGTGTTTTTCCATGTGGTACAGCTTTAACTATGAACAAAAAGACACAGGTTGTTTTTTTTTAGATGTAGTACAGCTTTAACTATGAACAAAAGGACACAGGTTGGTGTTTTTACATGTAGTACAGCTTTAACTATGAACAAAAGGACACAGGTTGGTGTTTTTACATGTAGTACAGCTTTAACTATGAACAAAAGGACACAGGTTGGTGTTTTTACATGTAGTACAGCTTTAACTATGAACAAAAGGACACAGGTTGGTGTTTTTACATGTAGTACAGCTTTAACTATGAACAAAAAGACACAGGTTGGTGTTTTTACATGTAGTACAGCTTTAACTATGAACAAAAGGACACAGGTTGGTGTTTTTACATGTAGTACAGCTTTAACTATAAACAAAAAGACACAGGTTGGTGTTTTTACATGTGGTACAGCTTTAACAACAGACACAGGTTGGTACTGTATTAACTTCTTATGTAGTTACAGGTGTATCGAGGAAAAAGGCATTCTTGTATTTTCCACAATGTGTTTAATGGATCGTACAGATGCCAGAGCGCTGGAATTGAATTTTCCTGGAACTAAATAAAGCGTGTATGTTTGTGTGTGTGCGTCCATCCTCATGTCTCTGTGTGTGTGTTTTGAGCTGTGTCTGACCTTGACCACTGTGTTTTGTGTCCTTTCTCCACCAGGTGTGATCTCCCTGTCCCGGTCCCTACATGGCAAGGCCAACACGGTGATCCCCATTGTGGTTTCAGCCCAGGACGGAGGGGGTCTGGCAGCACTGGTCAACGCCCGGGTCAACATCAGTGTGGTGGCAGGCCTGGTGGCGCCCCCTGTGTTCGAACACAGTCAGTACAGCTTCACTGTGTCTGAAAACGTACTGCGAGGAACTGAGGTTGGCATCGTACAGGCCATCAGTAAGAACGGTGGGTGTGACTTGGAATTGGAACTTCTGATTGGTTGACTGCTAACACCTGTTTGAAAGTATGCGTGTGTGTGTGTGTGTGTGTGTGTGTGTGTGTGTGTGTGTGTGTGTGTGTGTGTGTGTGTGTGTGTGTGTGTGTGTGTGTGTGTGTGTGTGTGTGTGTGTGTGTGTGTGTGTGTGTGTGTGTGTGTGGGCAGCATGTGCTGAAAGGACTCACTGGGGCGTTCTGTGCTCCCTCCGTGCTCCCTGTACCAATTGTTCAAATAGGCAGTGAGCCACTGTACACACCTCGTTTAGAAATCACATTAATCACACATTCCATCCCAGCACATTGTTTTTATAATCATTACTTTGGATATTTAGGACTCTGTCATAGTGTAAAATACTTGACAAATGACTGAGGGGGAGTATATTCTAACTGAAGTGCTCTCTGCCTGGTCTGGTGCTGGTCTCCTCGTCTGAATCTGTTCTCCTCGTCTGGTCTGGTTCTGGTCTCCTCGTCTGGTCTGGTTCTGGTCTCCTCATCTGGACTGGTTCTGTTCTCCTCGTCTGGTCTGGTTCTGGTCTCCTCGTCTGGTCTGGTTCTGGTCTCCTCGTCTGGTCTGGTTCTGGTCTCCTCGTCTGGACTGGTTCTGGTCTCCTCGTCTGGTCTGGTTCTGTTCTCCTCGTCTGGTCTGGCTCTGGTCTCCACGTCTGTTCTGGTTCTATTCCCCTCGTCTGGACTGGTTCTGGTCTCCTCGTCTGGTCTGGTTCTGGTCTCCTCGTCTGGTCTGGTTCTGTTCTCCTCGTCTGGTCTGGCTCTGTTCTCCTCGTCTGTTCTGGTTCTATTCCCCTCGTCTGGACTGGTTCTGGTCTCCTCGTCTGGACTGGTTCTGGTCTCCTCGTCTGGTCTGGTTCTGGTCTCCTCGTCTGGTCTGGTTCTGTTCTCCTCGTCTGGTCTGGTTCTGGTCTCCTCGTCTGGTCTGGTTCTGTTCTCCTCGTTTGGTCTGGTTCTGGTCTCCTCATCTGGTCTGGTCTGAATCTGTTCTCCTCGTCTGGTCTGGCTCTGGTCTCCTCGTCTGGTCTGGTTCTGTTCTTCTCGTCTGGACTGGCTCTGGTCTCCTCGTCTGGTCTGGTTCTGGTCTCCTCGTCTGGACTGGTTCTGGTCTCCTCGTCTGGTCTGGTTCTGGTCTCCTCGTCTGGACTGGTTCTGGTCTCCTCGTCTGGTCTGGTTCTATTCCCCTCGTCTGGACTGGTTCTGGTCTCCTCGTCTGGTCTGGTTCTGGTCTCCTCGTCTGGTCTGGTTCTGTTCTCCTCGTCTGGTCTGGTTCTGTTCTCCTCGTCTGGTCTGGTTCTGTTCTTCTCGTCTGGTCTGGTTCTGGTCTCCTCGTCTGGACTGGTTCTGGTCTCCTCGTCTGGACTGGTTCTGGTCTCCTCGTCTGGTCTAGTTCTGGTCTCCTCATCTGGTCTGGTCTGAATCTGTTCTCCTCGTCTGGTCTGGCTCTGGTCTCCTTGTCTGGACTGGTTCTGGTCTCCTCGTCTGGTCTGGTTCTGGTCTCCTCGGCTGGACTGGTTCTGGTCTCCTCGTCTGGACTGGTTCTGGTCTCCTCGTCTGGACTGGTTCTGGTCTCCTCGTCTGGTCTGGTTCTGGTCTCCTCGTCTGGTCTGGTTCTGTTCTCCTCGTCTGGTCTGGTTCTGGTCTCCTCGTCTGGTCTGGTTCTGGTCTCCTCATCTGGTCTGGTCTGAATCTGTTCTCCTCGTCTGGTCTGGCTCTGGTCTCCTTGTCTGGACTGGTTCTGGTCTCCTCATCTGGTCTGGTCTGAATCTGTTCTCCTCGTCTGGTCTGGCTCTGGTCTCCTTGTCTGGTCTGGTTCTGGTCTCCTCGGCTGGACTGGTTCTGGTCTCCTCGTCTGGTCTGGTTCTGGTCTCCTCGTCTGGACTGGCTCTGGTCTCCTCGTCTAGTCTGGTTCTGGTCTCCTTGTCTGGACTGGCTCTGGTCTCCTCGTCTGACTGGTTTTGGTCTCCTGGTCTGGTCTGGTTCTGGTCTCCTTGTCTGGACTGGTTCTGGTCTCCTCGTCTGGACTGGTTCTGGTCTCCTCGTCTGGACTGGCTCTGGTCTCCTCGTCTGGTCTGGTTCTGGTCTCCTTGTCTGGACTGGCTCTGGTCTCCTTGTCTGGACTGGCTCTGGTCTCCTCGTCTGGACTGGTTCTGGTCTCCTTGTCTGGACTGGTTCTGGTCTCCTCGTCTGGTCTGGTTCTGGTCTCCTCGTCTGGTCTGGTTCTGGTCTCCTTGTCTGGTCTGGTTCTGGTCTCCTCGTCTGGACTGGTTCTGGTCTCCTGGTCTGGTCTGGTTCTATTCCCCTCGTCTGGACTGGTTCTGGTCTCCTCGTCTGGTCTGGTTCTGGTCTCCTCGTCTGGACTGGTTCTGGTCTCCTGGTCTGGTCTGGTTCTATTCCCCTCGTCTGGTCTGGTTCTGGTCTCCTCGTCTGGACTGGTTCTGGTCTCCTCGTCTGGACTGGCTCTGGTCTCCTCGTCTGGTCTGGCTCTGGTCTCCTCGTCTGGTCTGGTTCTGGTCTCCTCGTCTGGTCTGGTTCTGGTCTCCTCGTCTGTTCTGGTTCTGTTCTCCTCGTCTGGTCTGGTTCTGGTCTCCTCGTCTGGACTGGTTCTGGTCTCCTCGTCTGGTCTGGCTCTGGTCTCCTCGTCTGGACTGGCTCTGGTCTCCTCGTCTGGTCTGGTTCTGGTCTCCTCGTCTGGTCTGGTTCTGGTCTCCTCGTCTGTTCTGGTTCTGTTCTCCTCGTCTGGTCTGGTTCTGTTCTCCTCGTCTGGTCTGGTTCTGTTCTCCTCGTCTGGACTGGTTCTGGTCTCCTCGTCTGGTCTGCTTCTATTCACCTCGTCTGGTCTGGTTCTGGTCTCCTCGTCTGGTCTGGTTCTGGTCTCCTCGTCTGGTCTGCTTCTATTCACCTCGTCTGGTCTGGCTCTGGTCTCCTCGTCTGGACTGGTTCTGGTCTCCTCGTCTGGACTGGCTCTGGTCTCCTCGTCTAGTCTGGTTCTGGTCTCCTTGTCTGGACTGGCTCTGGTCTCCTCGTCTGACTGGTTTTGGTCTCCTGGTCTGGTCTGGTTCTGGTCTCCTTGTCTGGACTGGTTCTGGTCTCCTCGTCTGGACTGGTTCTGGTCTCCTCGTCTGGACTGGCTCTGGTCTCCTCGTCTGGTCTGGTTCTGGTCTCCTTGTCTGGACTGGCTCTGGTCTCCTTGTCTGGACTGGCTCTGGTCTCCTCGTCTGGACTGGTTCTGGTCTCCTTGTCTGGACTGGTTCTGGTCTCCTCGTCTGGTCTGGTTCTGGTCTCCTCGTCTGGTCTGGTTCTGGTCTCCTTGTCTGGTCTGGTTCTGGTCTCCTCGTCTGGACTGGTTCTGGTCTCCTGGTCTGGTCTGGTTCTATTCCCCTCGTCTGGACTGGTTCTGGTCTCCTCGTCTGGTCTGGTTCTGGTCTCCTCGTCTGGACTGGTTCTGGTCTCCTGGTCTGGTCTGGTTCTATTCCCCTCGTCTGGTCTGGTTCTGGTCTCCTCGTCTGGACTGGTTCTGGTCTCCTCGTCTGGACTGGCTCTGGTCTCCTCGTCTGGTCTGGCTCTGGTCTCCTCGTCTGGTCTGGTTCTGGTCTCCTCGTCTGGTCTGGTTCTGGTCTCCTCGTCTGTTCTGGTTCTGTTCTCCTCGTCTGGTCTGGTTCTGGTCTCCTCGTCTGGACTGGTTCTGGTCTCCTCGTCTGGTCTGGCTCTGGTCTCCTCGTCTGGACTGGCTCTGGTCTCCTCGTCTGGTCTGGTTCTGGTCTCCTCGTCTGGTCTGGTTCTGGTCTCCTCGTCTGTTCTGGTTCTGTTCTCCTCGTCTGGTCTGGTTCTGTTCTCCTCGTCTGGTCTGGTTCTGTTCTCCTCGTCTGGACTGGTTCTGGTCTCCTCGTCTGGTCTGCTTCTATTCACCTCGTCTGGTCTGGTTCTGGTCTCCTCGTCTGGTCTGGTTCTGGTCTCCTCGTCTGGTCTGCTTCTATTCACCTCGTCTGGTCTGGCTCTGGTCTCCTCGTCTGGACTGGTTCTGGTCTCCTCATCTGGACTGGTTCTGGTCTCCTCGTCTGGTCTGGTTCTGTTCTCCTCGTCTGGTCTGGTTCTGTTCACCTCGTCTGGTCTGGCTCTGGTCTCCTCGTCTGGACTGGTTCTGGTCTCCTCATCTGGACTGGCTCTGGTCTCCTCGTCTGAACTGGCTCTGGATCTTGTCATCTCACTTCAAAAGATACAAATAAAATAAACTCACACACACACAATTGCATCTGTATTCACAAACATGCACTCACTCACTCACACAAATATACACACACACACACACACACACACACACACACACACACACACACACACACACACACACACACACACACACACACACACACACACACACACACACACACACACACACACACACACACACACACACACACACACACATCACAACTGCTGCTACCAGACTGTTATTATGATTGATAAACACTGCACAGTTTAAACACTTGCCCCCCTTCCCCAATACCCATGTAAATATTGGACTATAAATTGTTCCTTCCTGTATTATACTTATGCTAAGAAATGTATTCTATTCTACTGATCCATTTACTTTATGATCATATTGTTATCTTTTAGTATTTCTTATTGTTGTTGTGTTGTTGATAAAGAACCATTTCGTTGGATGGTGTATACCATGTGTATCCCGTACATAAGGGATAATAAAACATTCAACTTCCCCTGTCTGTTCCCAGGCGGCCCCAGTAAGGACATCCTGTACACCATCTCCTCTGGAGACCCTGCTGGCTACTTCACTGTGGACCCAGAGAGCGGTGCCCTGCGGACCAGCCTTCCCCTGGACCACGAGGCCCAGCCCTCTCTAACCCTGGAGCTCCAGGCTCGTAGCGGCAGCCCCCCTGCCTTCGGTCAGACCCACGTCCACATCACCATCCAGGACATCAACGACAACGCTCCTGTGTTCATGCCCTCCTCTTCTGAGTCTCTCCTCCTCCCGGAGCACACAGAGATGGGGACCGTGGTCTACAGAGTCCAGGCCAAAGACCGGGACTCCGGCCTCAACGGCCAGATGACCTTTGATCTTTCCTCCACCACGACCTCAAGCGGAGGTCAAAGAACCTTTTCCATGGAGCGCAGCACAGGGGAGATCCGGCTGGTTGGCGGGCTGTCATACGACGTAACGCCGCGTTACGACCTGACGGTGACAGCTAAAGATGGTGGCGCTCCCCAGCTGAGCTCTACCATGATGCTTGTGGTGCACGTCCAGGCGGAGAACGACCACGGTCCCGTGTTCGACACCCTGACCTACCGCGTGGAGCTGAGGGAGAACACGCCGCTCAGCACACGCTTCCTACAGGTATGTCCCGTAGATTGTTCAACTAACAGCCAACAAAATGTCTTCTAACTATCCCTAAACGTAACATCAGCAAGCTGTTATGTATCAACAGAGTTGCAGTTGAACTGTCAGTTCTGTAATGTTTTGGCTGTGTATGTATTTCTGATGAATTACTTAATCCATCCATCTACAGGTGCGAGCTCTGAGCCTGGACACCACGGGTTCAGGCTCCTCCTCTCCACTGGCGTACTACCTGAGACCTGACGGAGACGCAGCAGGGTTTGGCATTGCAGCAGACAGCGGCTGGCTGTTTGTGAAGAGCGCCCTGGACAGAGAGGTGAGGGACATGTGACAGGAAGATATATATAAACTTGTCCAGACCCGCACACTGAATGCTTCTTAGCCACTTTGATTGATATCGATCATGTTGGTCTTATTCATCTTGACCTTAGACTTCTTTAGAGGCCTGAAAATGTCTGACAAACTTTAATTTAAAGTGTAATGTCCTTTAAAAGTGTGTCCGTGACCTTTGCCCAGGTGAAGGACATGTACATGTTGATGGTTCTGGCCACGTCGGGCCACGGGCAGCTGAAGAAGACGGGCAGTGCCACGGTGAGGGTGTCGGTGACCGATGAAAATGACAACTCACCCCGTTTGACCCAGGAGAGGGCTTTCCTGGCCGTGAGAGAGAACCTTCCGGCGGGGTCAGGGTTCGGACGGGTTTCGGCTATGGACCGCGACTCAGGGCTCAACGGCAGGCTCAGTTACAGACTCCTACACCCAGACAGAAACTTCCAGATCAACTCATACACAGGTAGTTCAAAGCCTGGTTAATGAATGGAATAACAAAAAATACACTGAGTGTACAAAACATTAAGAACACCTTCCTAATATTGAGTTGCACCCCCCCCCCTTTGCCCTCAGAACATGCTCAATTTGTCGGGGCATGGACTCTACAAGGTGTCGAAAGTGTTCCACAGGGATGCTGGCCCATGTTGACTCCAATGCTTCACACAGTTGTCAAGTTGGCTCGATGTCCTTTGGGAGGTGGACCATTCTTGATACACACGGGAAACTGTTGAGCATGAAAAACTCAGCGGCGTTGCAGTTCATTAGACAAACCGGTGTGCCTGGCACCTTCTACCATATCCCATTTAAAGGCATTTTGTCTTGCCCATTCACACTCTGAATGGCACATACACAATCCATGTCTCAATTGTCTCAAGGCTTAACACACTCAGCGTATAATAACTTTATATTTACCACAAGAACTTCAGATGTGGCACTCAGAATAGACACACAATGCTGTCTATTCTCTGTGAAAATAAATCAGTGTTAGGGTCCTGCTGTAGTGTTGAGGGTCCTGCTGGGCCCTAATTGGCCTGCTGTGAGATTGTGTGTAGCTGCTCGCGAGATAACTCTAACCTTCACTGCAGCTGTTCAGGTTCCTGCCATGTGTGTGTGTGTGTGTGTGTGTGTGTGTGTGTGTGTGTGTGTGTGTGTGTGTGTGTGTGTGTGTGTGTGTGTGTGTGTGTGTGTGTGTGTGTGTGTGTGTGTGTGTGTGTGTGTGTGTGTGTGATCAAAGACAACATGCTCTCCCTTTAATTTCTCATCATTACTTCTCTCCCTCCCATTTCTCTCACTCTATCTCTCTCTCCCTCCTTCCTCTCTTCCTGTGTCCTCTCTCTCTCTCCCTCAGGTGAGATCAGTACCCGTGTAGGTCTGGACAGGGAGCAGCAGAGTAGTTACCAGGTGTTGTTGGTGGTTCAGGATGGAGGTACTCCCCCACGCAGTGCTACAGGGACAGCCTTTATCACCATCCTGGATGAGAACGACAACACTCCCTCCTTCAGACACAGCCAGCCTGGCAGAGGACTGACCATGCAGGTAATACTGAGGTTGCGGCCCAAATGGCAGCCTATTCCCTATATTGTACGCTACTTTTGACCAGGGCCCTTAGGGCATGGGGTCTCACATAATATGTTAGTGGTCAGCATTGAGAAGAAAACAAGTCACTTTTACCTTGTGATTTCCTTCCGTAGGTGATGGAAGGCCAGGCATCAGGTCTACTGCTGGGGAAAGTACAGGCCAAGGACCCTGATGAGGGAGAGAACGGCACTGTGTACTACTCCATGTCAGGTGAGAGAGGGATGGAAGAAGGAAGAGAGAGAGGGAGAGAGGAAGGGAGGGATTGTTTGTAAGTTAATGATTGAAGAGTAATTTGCTATTTTCTACCGTTGAGTGATTATGTGAGGAATGCATTGTTTTCTTCTGGCATTGTTTCCAAAAACAACTCTGGGTAACAATTTATAGCTGGACTCACTCACTCAATCTGTATCTCTCTCTCTCTCTGTCTCTCTTTTTCTTTCGCTCTCTTTTTCTCCCTCCCTCCCTCACTCCTCTACAGGTCCCAGAGCAGAGCGTTTCTCTCTGAACCCTACTACAGGTGAACTGCGTTCCTCCTCTCCTCTGAGTCACTCTGACAGAGCTGAGTACAGCTTCACTGTGACCGCCACTGACCGGGGCCAGCCATCTCACAGCGCTACCTGTACACTACACATACAGGTGAGACTCCTACCTCAGACTGCTATCTCCTATCCCCTACCACCTTTCTTCTCACAGATCTAGCTGTATCTTAATCATAAAGGTCAGAAAACTACTAGATCATAGCCAACACCAATCTATCAAATATCCCACATTTAACTAAAGTATTGGGAGAAGTACTAAGTCAAGCTTGCTCTAGATGTCTGGCTCTAGAAGTCTGGCTCCTCACAACAAAGTCGTTCCAAATAGACGTGCCAGTCTGATTTCTGACAACCTTCCCTCCCTCCTTTTCTTCCCTCCCTCCCTCCCTCACTTCTCCTCCTCTGTGACTTTTCAAACGGGGGAATTTCTCTTTGAGTAAGAGATGGAAAACTACAGTAGGTATGAATCAAGTGCTCCCATCTGGTCCATGATGATCACCAGCTGTGATTGCTCTGGTCAAGGCCATACTGAATGACTTCAACACTTTTAATACAGTAGCCTCACTTCAATACGACACCGCCTGGGATATGCACCCACATAAAATACACCATTCAAGTTAATTTAATTAATATTTAATATACAACTTAATAGTGACCGACCAGGCCAGCACAATGGAAGGAACTCTGTAGCTGTAAATCCAAGATGCATCCCAAATGACACCCTATTCCCTATATAGTGCTACTTTTGACCAGTGCCCTATGTAGGGAATAGGTTGCCATTTGGAACGCAGCACCGGAATCTTTAAGGTTCCAGGAAAATAGAAGGGTCTTGTAATGGCTGCAGTAAAACAGCATCTCTGTGTTCTTATTTCGTTAATTTTTTCCTTCCCTCATTTCTCCTGTTCTTCTGACATGAAGAATGTGAGTAATAATTAGTGTGTAATAGGATTAAACATGGCTGTGTTGTTCTTGTCTTGGACGTGTTTCTATCAGAGCCCTCGTCCAAGACAAGTACAGCAGTAGGGACAGGATATGATCTCACAAATTCTAACGCGTGTTGACATTCAATTTGCCGTCTAATGTGGAGTTAATTAACAGATTGTCATATTATGTTTCATAAAGAGCATAGGCTGTTTAGTGACTGCCAACATAGTGGTGCTGTATGGTGTAACTCTGGTTTATCAAGGTATTGTAGCTTGTAATGAATTGAGCATCAACAAGTATTTGTTGAGGAGAAAAATGGATAAGCGTACAAAACTATTTTATTTTCCTTCCTCTCTCTTTCTCCTTGTCTTGCTCTCTCTCTCTATTTTTCCTGGTCTAACTCTCTCACTTTCATTCATTTATTCTCTCGCTCTCGCCCGCTCTCGCTCTCTCTCTCTCGCTCTCGCTCTCTCCTGCTCTCGCTCTCTCTCTCTCGCTCTCGCTCTCTCCCGCTCTCTCTCGCTCTCTCTCTCTCGCCCGCTCTCGCTCTCTCTCTCTCGCCCGCTCTCGCTCTCTCTCTCTCGCTCTCTCCTGCTCTCGCTCTCTCTCGCTCTCTCTCTCTCTCGCTCTCTCCTGCTCTCGCTCTCTCTCGCTCTCGCTCTCTCTCTCGCTCTCTCTCTCGCTCTCGCTCTCTCTCTCTCTCTCTCTCTCTCTCGCTCTCTCTCTCGCTCTCTCTCGCTCTCTCTCGCTCTCTCTCGCTCTCTCTCGCTCTCGCTCTCTCCTGCTCTTGCTCTCTCTCGCTCTCGCTCTCTCTCTCAGATATTTAAACCCTGTGACTCCATCCCCTGCTTTGAGCGAACTGAAAAACAGGCTTATTAGAACAATGTGGTATATGTGTAACTTCTGGTGCCTGTTTCCATACAAAGGGAGCGATGTGTCAAAGCTGAAGTCTTTCATGTTCTTCTGATTGGTCATCAAGGGAGGTGTAAAAACTCAATACTGTAGACTCCCGAGTCCAGCCCACTGCAGTGAGATCTGAAAGCTCACCACAATTTCCTTTTTTGATTATGTTGACTTTTATCCCTTATTATTTTTCCTGGCAGTGACATGCCTATCTGATTAAACGTGATTAGCACTAGCAGGCCTGTTGTGGGAGTTTGTAAAAAACTCTTAAAACGTTCAGTTTCTTTTATTCACAGTGAGAAAAGAGAGTGGGTGGGTAGAAATCTGTTGCAGGTTCACAGCATTCCATTGAATATTTGTATTCTTTAGCGTTGTATTGGAAAATGTATCTCCAACTGCCACTAGGCATGTATAATGGTCTTTATTAGACACATAGCGTGAGTCTGCTGAGTGTTGATGTTCAGCTATCTTGCTAAATGGATTATCATTAATGTCAGGATTTTCATAGTTGCTCAAAATGTTCCTCAAAGGTTAACAGATTGTTTGAAGATCCCAGTTATAAAAAACATTGATTAGCTAGCTACTAATTTTGTCCTCCAGCCGGCTCTCGCTATTGAACCTGGTGATGAAGTTAGCTACCTACAAACCTTTAACACCAATATATTGATGATATATGCTTACCATATCCCTATGTCTCTGTCCACAGGTCCTGAGTGCGAGCAGAGCTCCTTCCAAAGCCAACTCCCTCTCCATATACTTCAACTCCGTCGAGGAGGCCAAACCGGGCTCTGTGATTGGCTCTGTGAAGTCACATGACAGTTTAGAGCTCCCTGAGGCTGGTCAGGTGACCTATACGGTGGTGGGCGGGTCAGACCGAGACGGAACGTTCATGGTGGACCGTCAGACAGGTGACGTGTACCTGGCAAGGGAGCTGGACTACGAGCGATCTGCCCGCTACACACTACAGATAGAGGTGGATGACTTCTCCATGACATTACCCAGCAGCCACCTGGTGCAGCTGGACATCGAGGTGAAGGACAGCAACGACCACGCACCCTGCTTCCCGGAGGACCCCGTTACCATGGTGATACCTGAGAACATGGAGCCTGGGGCAACCATCTACACCTTCCAGGCCTCGGACCAGGATGGATCAGGGCCCAACAGCCTGCTGACCTACTCCATCCTGCACCAGGTAGGGTTAGGGGGTTAGGGTTAGGAGGTTAGCTGGTTAGGGTTAGGAGGTTAGGGTTAGGGGGTTAGGAGGTTAGGGTTAGGTGGTTAGGGTTAGGGGATTAGGGTTAGGAGGTTAGGGTTAGCTGGTTAGGGTTAGGAGGTTAGGGGTAGGACGCACAGGTTAGAGAAGCAAAAATCAGTAACAGATACATTGCTGTTTCAAATTACAAACCGGTCGTGAAAATTGGAGATGTACTCACTGGCAACTAGACCATCTCCTGCCGTTGTGCCCTTGAGCAAGACACTTAACCCCTTAAACTAGTGGTTTAGGGAGTAGAGCAGAATAATTATTTATATCTCTGCAGATGAACTAATAAAGTTATTCTCTTCTGTATTCTCTTCTGTTTCAGTTATATTGTATTTGACTCTGTTCCAGTACCCTGGACTAAAAACGTTATATTCTATTCTACTCTGTTCCAGTACCCTGGACTGATAAAGTTATATTTAATTCTACTGTGTTCCAGTACCCTGACCTCCCTGACATCCTGACCCTTCACCCTTCCACTGGCGTCCTGACCCTGGCGCAGGAACTGGACCATGAGGTTACTTCCTCCCTTATCCTGGTCGTCCAGGCGACAGACTCCGCCCTGAACGCTAGCCAACGGCGCTGGGGCTCGGTGACAGCGAGGGTGTTTGTGACAGACGAGAACGACAACGCTCCAGTGTTTAGCTCGCCTTCCGCGGTCAGTGTCATGGAGGACCAGCCTGTGGGCTTCGTGGTTCTCTACGTCGTGGCGCGAGATGCCGACCAGGGGGAGAACAGACGGGTCAGCTACTTCATCGAGACTGGCAACGCTGGAGGGACGTTCAGCCTCAACCCTAATACTGGTGGGTCATTTAAACAACTCCTAGTGTAATGGAAGTGGTTTGGTGAACCACGCTCACAGAAAAGGTAACCTAGTCTGAGACCTGAAGACTTTTGTCAGCTCCCCAAGCTAATGCCTAGGCTTTAGCTCAGTTGGATAACACAGCCTTGTGGCATGCACTGGACGAGTTCACACCCAGTCGGTAACACTGGCATACGGTATTGTTTTCTCACGAGAGCAATCATGTAGTTGCCAGCTGTACTGTAAACACATGGTGTGATGTCAGAAGGCTATTGGTACCATATTACTAGCTTGCATGTGGTTTGGTCTGTGAGAGAGTCTCATAAGGTTCAACCTATAATCAGGCCCCAGCACAGTTAAAACAGTATAAACAGGGAAGTGCGAAGAGATGTCGTGTGAGAGACGAATCAGAGTTAACGAAGTTACCCCAGTACATTGCGTATGCCTGCCTACCTGAGGGCTAAACCCTACCACCACCGGCACTGCTGCAGCTGTAACAACCACCACCGCTGTAAGTAACGATCCAGCTATCTGGCTGCAGTTTAACAACTTTTTCCATAGCAGAAGGCCGCAGCGAGTGTGGCTGGCTGTGAACACACACTGCTAGACACGCAACGGGCAGGGCTGCCGTGCTGCACTGAGATTACACACACACACAAACACACACACACCAGGCCTGCAATGCATCGCTGAGATTAGGGCTTCCCTCTCCTTCTCGTTACCTGGCCCTGGGAGCAGAGGAAAGAGAGGGCACAGCACTGACTCCATTTCAATTTCATGCTTTAATGAGCCACAACCGTCAAAGAGAGAGTGAGGCGGGAGGGGAAGGAGGGACGAGGGGGGTTGTGTTGGTTCTGTTTTAAGTTTTTGGGTTTGTTGTTTTCTCTCTGTATCTCCGTGCTCTCTGAGATAACTTGCCCCAGAGCCTTTAGTATGGGCAGAGTTAGTGGCTGGAATAGTTTCAGCCACTGTGACTCCTCAGTGATCCCGTCCTAAGCCTGGTCACTAATAACATATGGGTAGAGAGAGAGAGCGAGAGAGCGAGAGCGAGAGAGAGAGAGAGAGATGGAAAACATATTTTGGATGTTTCCAATTCCAGTCTCTTTGGTTTACGTAGTGTTTTACTGTGTATGTATGGTTGTATTAGAGTAGAGCAGTCACAGTTCTGAAGACTGGGGTGAACTAAGGTAAAGATGTTTCCTTGCTCTCACATGTTTCTTCTCATGTTAGACATTCTATTCGTTTCGTCTATTAATAGGATTAGTCTAGGGAACAGTGTCTTCTTACACAAATTGATAAAAATGTAAAACTTTCAGGGGCAAATTCTCAGACCTAGATTAAGCCAAATTGACTGGGATTAATCTGGGTCAAAGGGAAACTCGACACACATAGTTTTATGATTTAATATTTCCATTGAGCCCAGAGGAGGGGGATAGAGTTAGGAGACACCCATCCTCCAACCAGAAGTATCCAAGGTTACCATGATCTGTAGTAGGCTTCTCCTACACAGCTCCCCGTTGTGCTGGTGCTAATGGGAACATAACCAAAACAGAATGTGTAGAGATGGGACCATTTCTCCTGTCATCGTAGACCCTGGCCTGGGCCGGTGGACAGGATAGGACAGGAGCAGACCAGGTGGTCAGAGGATTAACTCATGCCATTAACTGTCATTATACTGACTAATTACCTGCATTGCTGGAACCAGTTCAAGATGGGCAAGGCACGAACGCGTACACACACTCACACATGCACGCGCACGCGCACAGGCTCACGCACGCACACGCACAGGCTCACGCACAGGCTCACGCACACACGCACACACACACACATATATATATACTGGAACCAGATCAAGATGGCCGCCCTCTCTCTGTGACACACCTGATAGATCTTGACAGCTTCCTGTTTCTATCGCCTCAGCCGACCAGGGGATTCCTTGGTTCCTGATTGGTGGGGCACTGGGGGAGGGGTGGAGCCAGGGTCAACGCATGTCTCACACACCACAACAAAGCCCAGAAGACCAAACGGCAAATAGTGTGTGTGTGTGTGGGTGTTATCAAAGTCTCAAAAGAGGGACTGAGTCACACACACAAACACACACACACATGCAGTTCTAATCGCTTCTTTAATGGTTCCCAGCAGTCTGAGGTTGGGGTTCTTTGGTGTTTTGTTTCAGCCTTTCATGGGAATAGATCCACACACACAGATGACAGGGTGGACAGGGTGGGTGGGTGTGTGTAAGTGCAGCTCTTGGCAAGGAGCAGCGCTTAGCCTCCGACGGAGAGGGAGGAATGACTGGTGAAAGATGAAGCTACCAGAGAAGTGAAGCTAGCAGTGAAAGCTGAAGCTAGCAGAGTGTTGGAGCTAACAGTGAAAGTTGAAGCTAGCAGAGTGTTGGAGCTAGCAGTGAAAGTTGACGCTAGTGGAGTGTTGGAGCTAGCAGAGTGTTGGAGCTAGCAGTGAAAGTTGGAGCTAGCAGTGAAAGTTGACGCTAGTGGAGTGTTGGAGCTAGCAGTGAAAGTTGACGCTAGTGGAGTGTTGGAGCTAGCAGAGTGTTGGAGCTAGCAGTGAAAGTTGACGCTAATGGAGTGTTGGAGCTAGCAGTAGAAGTTGGAGCTAGCAGAGTTGTGCTGGACTAGAGAGCACAGGGACCTTTCACAGCGTCCTTTCACTGCACAATAGGTAGGGAGGGACCAGCTGAGTCTGCGTCCCAATAGCACCCTGCATCCCAACTAAGTTCACTACTTTTGACCAGGGTCCATAAGGACCTCTTCACTCTCTAGGCTCTCTCTCCATCCTTTAATATGTATCATCTCTCCTCCACCCCAGGCTCCCTCTCTAACTCCTCTCCTCCACCCCAGGCTCCCTCTCTAACCCCTCTCCTCCACCCCAGGCTCCCTCTCTAACTCCTCTCCTCCACTCCAGACTCCCTCTCTAACTCCTCTCCTCCACCCCAGGCTCCCTCTCTAACTCCTCTCCTCCACCCCAGGCTTCGTCTCTTACCCCTCTCCTCCACCCCAGGCTCCCTCTCTAACTCCTCTCCTCCACTCCAGGCTCCCTCTCTAACTCCTCTCCTCCACCCCAGGCTCCGTCTCTTACCCCTCTCCTCTACTTTTTCAGGTTCTTTGTCTATCCTGAAGCCCATCGACCGGGAGGAGCAGGTCCTGTTCAACCTGACCATCGTAGCCCAGGACCACGGGGTACCAGCGCTCTCATCCAACCAGCTGTTGTCTGTCCAGGTCATCGATGTGAACGACCAGGTGCCCTGGTTCCAAGAGAACCAGTACCAAGCCCAGATTACAGAGAACCAGCCTGCAGGAACCACTGTTCTGGTGGTGTCGGCCTCCGACCTGGACCAAGGTGAGAGAAGCTAGGCTTGAGCTCAGTGGGCAAACACAGGAGATTCAGTCTTTACATGCATAGTATACAGCACTGACAAGCACATGACTGTAATGCCCTCATCATATACTATATGTTATGGTGGCTTTCTTTATGACATAGTAATATACAAAGTACACATGATGACACACAGTTCTTCTACATATTTGCTGTACTGTTTCTTTAAAAAAATAGAACTCAGTGTCAGCCAGCAGAGCCTCTTGTTCTAAGTGTTGATCCTCCATGTGTTCAACGCATGTTCACATCATCAGCATCGCCAGTAACAGTTGGTTTTAATTGAAGACCCTGCTGGGGGATGGTGAGTGTGTGTGTGTATGTATCTGTGTGTGTGTCCGTGAGGGTGGGTGTGTTCACATTCCCCTGGAGTTAGTCAAGAGCACATAACCCAGAAGGATTATAAAGTTTCTCTCCAGGGTGATTAGTGGGGTAAGGTGATGGTGCCAGAGTCTTTCACTGTTAGCACGCTATCACACACACACAACACACACACACACAATCTCCCAGTCTCCGCCCACCCCGGTGCAGCCCAGCCATCCGCTTACACAGCAAAACCAACTACAAACAAATAAAAACAGGAATGCTGCTGTGTTTGCTCTTTTTGGTGAGAAAAAAATATTGTGTTTTTTTCGCAAACACTTATTTGCAAATGTTTTCAGTGCCCGAGGGTAGAGAGGGTTCAAAGTATAACATGACTGAATGGAATAGGACTCTGCCGGCCCAGCACCCTATGAAAGTGATGTCCATTTGACTTACACAGCCGGCTCCAATCCTTCTCCCTACCACTTCCCCTTGGCCCTAACCCTTTGATGTTTTCAAACTGTGTCTGTAAGATGGAAGCAATATTGTGGAAGCTCCACCACTGCTACGGTGTTTATACCTACCCAGACCCTTTAAATCTTCAGAACATTGAAGGGTAAGGGCCAAGGGGGTGGTGTAGGCTGCTGACAGATAGGATTCGGGTTTGACTTCATATCTTTCTCTCCTTCTCTCTCTTTCTTTTTCTTTCTCTCTCTCTCTCTCTCCAGGTACCAATGGCCAGGTGACATATGGAGGCATCTCTGATGAGGGTTTTAGCATCCACCCAGCTACAGGTGTTATAACCACCACTAAAGCCCTGGACAGAGAGGCACAGGAACAGTACACACTGACAGGTAACTGGCTCTGACCATAACATTTTACTCTGACCCCTGACCCTTAACCCGTAACCCCTCAGCCTAACTCCTGGCCCTAACCCTGATCCTTAACCCTGACCCTTATCCTAATCCTAACCACTAAAGCCCTGGACAGAGAGGCCCCACAACTGTACACTCTGACAGTTAACTGGCCCTTTATATGAGTAACTCACAACATTCCAAACTGGCCATGTTTTTATAGTTCTGATTTTATGGGATACATGAGTGGTACAATGGCCATGTTGGTGTTATTTTCTCTGTTTGTCTTATATCTCTGTAAGAAACACAATATGGTTTAGTTAATAAATACATAACAAACACTTTTAGACTGCTGAAGCCTTGTTTAATTCCTAATCTCCCCGTTTGTCCAGTGTATGCCCGAGACGGTGGCGTGCCTCCTAACTTTGCCCGGGCGTCAGTGAGGATCCGGATGTTGGATGAGAATGACAACGCCCCAACGTTCAGTAGACTGTACTACAGCCTGGAGGTGCCTGAGAACATGGAGGCTGTTGAGCTTTTCACCCTCAGAGCTACGGACCTGGACACTGGGGACAGCGGAGAGATGACCTACAAGATCACAGGTAAGATCCAACTATTTGTAGATCACAGGAATCCAATTGAATTCATAATTTACTGATCCATTGATCGCAATTGTGAGATTTACCTTTCATATTCTGTATCTCTTTCTCGCCTCCTCCTCGCTTCCTTTTCCCTCTTCTGTTTCTCCCACTTTCTTGCCTCCTCCTTGCTTCCTTTTTCCTCTTCTGTTTCTCCCACTTTCTTGCCTCCTCCTCGCTTCCTTTTTCCTCTTCTGTTTCTCCCACTTTCTCCCTCCCTCCTCTAGCAGGCGACCCATCAGGTGACTTCCGTGTGGACAGGAAGTCAGGTGTTCTCTCCACCTCCAGACCTCTGGACAGGGAACGTAGGGCCAGGTACAGTCTGACAGTGACAGCCCTTGACGGGGGCTCTCCGGCCCTGAGCAGCACGGCCACAGTAGAGGTCACTCTCCTGGACGACAACGACCACAGCCCCCAGTTCACCAGCCCCAGCTACACCGCTGACCTCCCTGAGGATGCTCCCATTGGCTCCCTGGTGCTGGAGGTCTCTGCTACTGACCTGGACCAAGGGTCTAACAGCCAGGTACACAGACTGAACTCATAGGCTGCGTCCCAAATGGCACCCTAGTCCCTACATAGTGTACTACTTTTGATTAGAGCCCTATGACTCCTGAGCCCCCTTAAGGTTTGCCAAATGTAGCATAACACTTTTGCCACCCTTTATGACATTTTGCTAACAAAAGGAAGCCATCTATCTAGACCTTCAAAGGTTTAAGTGATGTTACTTTTTGTAATCTAATCTAATCTACTGTGATCTGTTCTAATCCCAGGTGCTGTACTTCCTGTTGCGCGGTTCCCAGGGCATGTTCATCATCGACCAGCACACGGGACATGTCATCACCGCCGCTCCGCTCGACCGGGAACGAACCGCGTCGTACAATTTCGATGTCTGCGCCACAGACTCGTCCCCCGCCAGCCCACGCAACTCCACCGCCACGGTCAACGTGTATGTACAGGACGTGAACGACAACGCTCCATTCTTCATCCAGGACCCCCTGGTTATCAACATCTCTGCCTCCAGGTAGGTAGCCTAGAGGTTAGCGAAGCAGGACAACAACAGGAAGTTGTCAGTTCGAATCCCATGTCCGACAGGGAAGAATCTGGGCTGGAGTGGGCTTGCATCCGGAGGGTTTATCTGTACTGTTTTGTCTTTCACATGTCTTCTTTGTTGCGTGCCATCACCTGCTGTTGTGTGTCTTAGATGCCATCCCCTACTGTTGTGCCCAAGTGTTAGTTGGACTTGAATGTACAGGATTTGAAAAATTACAATAAAATTCTTCTTCTTCTTCTCCAGTGTCTCCTCCCACCGCGTCCTGGCCACCATGCGGGCGGAGGACCGTGACTTTGGGGCCAATGGCTCAGTGTTCTACCGCTTCGCCAGCCCTGTCCGGGGCTTCACCATTAACTCTCTGACTGGGGACATCCAGGTGTTGTTTCATTATTAATCAGGGTATTTAAATAACCCCTGCAAGGGATGGCTTGCTTAGGGAGACTTCAGACAAAAATACTTTCATTTAATCAATCATTCATTAATTCATTAATTCATCCCAGGCTACAGAGAAGCTGCAGGGACTGACCCAGGGCCAGAGGACTCTGATTGTAGAGGCTATGGACCAGGGCAGCCCAGCCCAGTCCTCTCTAGGGGTGGTGGTCATCTACATCAGAGAACAGACCTACAGGGGGATCCGCTTCTCACGCCACGCTAGAGACGTCAGTCTGCAGGAGAACGCTGCCAAAGGTAGGAACAGGCAATGTTTATTTGATTCAGAGTGTGATACTAAGGTGTATCTGTTTTGTTGTGAGACTGAGGTGTGTATAATGTAATTAATCAGTGTGAGACTGAGGTGTGTATACTGTAATTAATCAGTGTGAGCCTGAGGTGTATATAATGTAATTCATCAGTGTGAGACTGAGGTGTGTATACTGTAATTAATCAGTGTGATAGTGAGGTGTGTATAATGTAATTAATCAGTGTGATAGTGAGGTGTGTATAATGTAATTAATCAGTGTGATAGTGAGGTGTGTATAATGTAATTAATCAGTGTGATAGTGAGGTGTGTGTGTTTAGAACGCAGTGTGATAGTGAGGTGTGTGTGTTTAGAACACAGTGCAATCGTGAGGTGTGTGTGTTTAGAACACAGTGTAATAGTGAGGTGTGTGTGTTTAGAACGCAGTGTAATAGTGAGGTGTGTGTGTTTAGAACACAGTGTAATAGTGAGGTGTGTGTGTTTAGAATGCAGTGTGATAGTGAGGTGTGTGTGTTTAGAACACAGTGTAATAGTGAGGTGTGTGTGTTTAGAACGCATTGTGATAGTGAGGTGTGTGTGTTTAGAACGCAGTGTGATAGTGAGGTGTGTGTGTTTAGAACACAGTGTAATAGTGAGCTGTGTGTGTTTAGAACACAGTGTGATAGTGAGGTGTGTGTGTTTAGAACGCAGTGTGATAGTGAGGTGTGTGTGTTTAGAACACAGTGTAATAGTGAGCTGTGTGTGTTTAGAACACAGTGTGATAGTGAGATGTGTGTGTTTAGAACGCAGTGTGATAGTGAGATGTGTGTGTTTAGAACACAGTGTGATAGTGAGATGTGTGTGTTTAGAATGCAGTGTAATAGTGAGCTGTGTGTGTTTAGAACACAGTGTGATAGTGAGATGTGTGTGTTTAGAACACAGTGTGATAGTGAGCTGTGTGTGTTTAGAACACAGTGTGATAGTGAGCTGTGTGTGTTTAGAACACAGTGTGATAGTGAGGTGTGTGTGTTTAGAACACAGTGTAATAGTGAGCTGTGTGTGTTTAGAACACAGTGTGATAGTGAGGTGTGTGTTGTCCTCCTCCAGGTACCGCTGTGGTGCAGACTCAGGCCCAGTACCCTGATGGATCCCGTAGTGGGATCAGTTACACCATCTTCAGCGGCAACACCCTACACTCCTTTGGAATCAGCTCCTCCACTGGTAAGCTGCTGGGGTGGGATATTATATAAAACCCATTTTGACAAAAAGTGTGTAAACACATTTTTGTGATTCACCGCATGAAAAAGGTGTGTTTACACTCCACTACATCCTTGATGAATATCATAAGGAATAGGAGAAGGATGAACATCCATTGCCCAATTGGTTCTCAGCCCCTAGTTATTGTTCTAACCAGGTGAGATCTGTCCTAGTTATTGTTCTAACCAGGTGAGATATGTTCTTATTATTGTTCTAACCAGGTGAGATATGTCCTTGTTATTGTTCTAACCAGGTGAGATATGTGCTTGTTATTGTTCTAACCAGGTGAGATATGTGCTTATTATTGTTCTAACCAGGTGAGATATGTCCTTGTTATTGTTCTAACCAGGTGAGATATGTCCTTGTTATTGTTCTAACCAGGTGAGATATGTCCTTGTTATTGTTCTAACCAGGTGAGATATGTGCTTGTTATTGTTCTAACCAGGTGAGATATGTGCTTGTTATTGTTCTAACCAGGTGAGATCTGGGTACAGAGCTCCATGGGGCTGGACTATGAGGAGTCCCCTAGACTCCGCCTAGTGGTGAAGGCTGAAACTGCATCCTCCAGTTCCTTCATGGCGGTCAACCTGATCCTGCAGGACGTCAATGACAACCTGCCGCGCTTCCAGCTTCAGAACTATGTAGCCTACATACGAGAGGCACAGGGATATCATTTTCCTATAATACAGGTAGGTACACTAACGAGCATGCATACACTCATGCATGCACACACACACACACACACACACACACACACACACACACACACACCTGTATTATTATTATTAGTATTATTTCTGTACAGCACTTTGGGATATCAGCTGATGTACGAAGGGCTATATAAATTTGATTTGATATTATGCTTGGCTGTAGAAGGAGTGTTAGGTTGTGGCCTAGAAGATGCTCTGCTCAGACAGTAGAGAAGGCCTGGAAAGTGTCAGTGCTGCTGTGGTAGTTCTGAGAGGTGACAGTCTGTTCCTGTCCCTATAATGCAGTGTGTTTCCAACGTCCCTGTTGAGTATATATACTATGCTGTATGAAGCCACGGCCATATAGAACCCTTTTATAAACTCTCGTTCCACTGTTCCAAGTCCAATATTCATTACCAGGTCCTGTTACTGTTCCACAGCTGTTGTAAATCTGTTCTTTGTTTTGATTGATTTCCTCTCTAACCTCTGATCATGTGACTTCCTGTCTGTCCCCAGGTGTTGGCAGATTATTATTATGTTTGATATTTTTTTGTATTGCTTTCAAAAACAAAACAACATTCAAAACATTGAACAGCAAGGGAAGGCTGAACAACAGCCAATGACAGAAAAATCTGTTTCCTACACGTTAAAACAGATTGGAAATGGCTAACCATAAACACAAGCACACTTTGCTTTTAAGACAAAAGAAAACCAGTGATATCAGAAGACTGCTTTTTTTGTTTTGATTTTCTTTCTGACCTCTGACCTCGGTCATGTGATTTCCTGTCTGTCCCATGCAGGTGGTGGCTGATGACCTAGACCAGGGCCAGAATGGTCAGGTGACCTACAGCCTGAGGTCGTCGTCTCTCAGCGGCCTGTTCAAGATCGACTCGCTGACCGGAAGCATCACCACCGCCGCTATCATGGACCGAGAGATCTGGACACAAACCAAGTGAGTGGTAGGGCCTTGGGATGTGGTTGTGAGAGTGTGTGAGTGTATGTGTATGTGTGTGTGTGTGTTTGTTCACAATCGGCCTGACATGTGGTTTCCCTCAGTGGGCTAACCTTTGTTTTCAGTCTATAAATACTCTCCCTGTTCCTGTACTCTTGGAATCTACATTTCTGTCATGCTCTGGGATACAACAGGTTCTGATATAAGACAGCAGGAGATGAAAGGTTATGAAACCTGAAACATAAAAGATAAGAACTAAACTCCAACTGACAGTTTATTTTTTCATTTCCATGGCATCAGGCTGGTTGTTACGGCGACGGACCGGGGCACACCACGATTGGCCGGCTCGGCGACCCTCACGGTGATCATCGTGGACCTCAATGACAACAGTCCTACAATCCCTCTTCCGCGTGAGATCAGAGTACCAGAAAGTAAGTCAATGACCCACAGGTCTCAACTGCAGACCCGGGTTCAAATATTATTTGAATTCATTTTAAATACTTTAGCTGGGCTTCGTAAAAGTGCAACCCCCCCCCCATCAGACACTTCAGGCAGGCTAAAGCAAACACTCAAAGTATTTGAATGATTTGAAATAGTATTTGAACCCAAGTGTGCTTAACTGACACCCTATTCACTATGTAGGGCACTACTTTTGACCAAGGGGTGTATATATCAAGAATCTCAGACATTTGAGACGCAGTCAATTTAACAGTGAACCTTTAGTCCAGAGATCTTATCCCTGATCCTTACTCCTTCTCTCTCTAGCAGCACTCAGCAGTTCTCAGTGATAAAACTGACCTTTTTATGAGTCGTTCTGAAGCCAAGTTCCCCTCTGTTCATATCCTGCCGTACATCTGAAGTCTACAGTTTCTTGCATAAAATATCCAATTCAGAAAAAAAAGAAATCAGAAGTCTGCAATATATTCCTAAAAAGCAACGTGATGTAATAGGATATGTTATGAGGTAGGAGCTAGTTCTACAGCTATAAAGTTGTTCTCATATACCAATCTCACAAACCCTGTTTTCTCTCTCTCAATTCAATAAAAATTCAAGGTGCTTTATTGGCATGGGAAACATATGTTTACATTGCCAAAGCAAGTGAAATAGATAATAAACACAAGTGAAATAAACAATAAAAAAATGTATCTCTCTCTCTCCGCAAGTAATCTCTCTCTCCTCCCTTCCATCTCCCTTATTTTCTCTCCCTCCGCTCTCCTCTCTCCCTCCAGACACTGTGGTTGGCTCGGTAATAACCCAGGTGACAGGAAATGACGTGGACTCAGGCCCCGCCCTGTCCTACACCCTCCACCTGGACCCGTCTTCCCAGGGCGTATTTGGGATCCACCGCTACGGGGGCGGGGTGTCTCTGACTGCCCCTCTGGACTACGAGGAGAAGACCTGGTACACGCTGACTGTCATGGCAACTGACTCCAAACACCAGACTGAAGCTAACCTCACCATACTGGTGGAGGATGTCAATGATAACGCTCCTACGTTCACACAGGATCTTTACCAGGTAGTCTATCCTCTAACCGGCCTCCACTAGCCTTTGGAAAATCTGCATTTATTTTGGCAGGCATTTGTATAAGGATGCCATAAGAGACGATGAGAACTTGATCAGATTTAGCTGTATTATTTTATGTACATGCAGATCAATAATGATGCCATGTGTGTGTATGTATCGATCTTCCTCATTTAGTTTACTAAGACAGATACCTGATACCATTAACCATTAACCTACCTGTCCAACATGCCTCAATTATTCTGGGTACATCCCTGAATACACCCGGTCATGTTTGTGTTTTCCAGATGACTCTGGCAGAGCACTCCCCAGCTGGCAGTGCAGTTGTCACTGTGACAGCCACGGACCGCGACTCTGGGGAGAACGGCCGCGTCACCTACAGAGTGATGTCATCAACCCGGGACATCTTCTACATCGACCCCAGCAATGGTACCCTGTTCATCACCCAGCAGGCAGAGTTTAACTCTGAAAACCCTTCTATCCTGGTGGTAATAGAGTCCAGAGACATGGGAACACCAGCCCTCTCCTCCACCGCTACTGTACAGGTCCAGGTGACTGACGTCAACGACAACGCGCCCGTCTTCCACCAATCAGAGTACAGAGCCACGGTGTCAGAGGACGGCCTTCCAGGCGTCACCATCCTGACCCTGGAGGCGACCGACGGCGACGCGTCACGCGACAACTGCGGCTTCGACTTCACCATAGCCAGCGGAAACTCAGGCAATGCCTTCCAAATAGAGAGCAGCGTACGCTTCCTTGAAGGACGGGGCTTCCAGACGGTAGGCAGCGTGGTATTGACCGGTGAGGGGCTGGACTTCGAGGCAGTGTCGAGTTACAACCTGACCGTGGTCGTGTCGGACCGTGGAGTGCCCCAGAGGAGCTCGGCTGTCTCTGCGCTGATCAGTGTGACGGATACTAACGACAACCCTCCGGCGTTCAGCAGGGCAGAGTACAGGTAACTTGGTACTTTGTTGTTTGTTAGATGTCCTTAATTCCTCTTTACATGTGTTTGCACTGGGGAACCAAATGTCATGTTTTAAGGAAAAGCGATTGATAAAATCCTCTTGAACCCTGCAGTGTGGTGCTGAGTGAAGGAACAGCTGCAGGGACTGAAGTCCTCAGCCTGTCTGCAACAGACCCAGACTCCTCGGAAGTAGGGAAGGTGCAGTACCTGATCAGCTCTGGGGATGAGACGGGTATGTTCCAGGTAGACCGCTGGACCGGAGCCCTGAGGCTGCAGAGACCACTGGACAATGAGAGACAGGTACCGTGGCACTTCCTGGCTTGGGATGTGCCCAAAATGGCACCCTATTTCCTATATAGTGCACTACTTTTTTAAAGAGCCCTATGGGCCCTGGTCAAAACTAGTGCACTATATAGGAAATAGTTTGACATAGAAATAGATTGGATTAGTCGTTGGTTATCCACCTGTTTGTATATTCTGCTGCTGGCAATTAATTTCCCTTCTTTATCTCTCCATCTCACTATCTCTCTCTCTGCTGTCTCTCTCTCCCCTTCTCCCTCTCTTCCTCCTACTAGGCATCCCATGTGATCATTGTGCAGGCGTCAGATGGACAGGGTCACTATGCGCTGGCTCCAGTCACTGTGGAGGTGAAGGACATTAATGACAACAGACCTTACTTCCCTCTGCCTGTCCTCACCGCCAGCGTCAGAGAGAACCAGCCTCACAACACCCTTGTCACCATGCTGCACGCCATCGACCAGGACACGGGAGTCTTCGGACAGCTGAGATACTACATGTTGGACAAGACTGGAGAGGGGAAAGACGCCTTCCTGGTCAACCAGACGTCAGGTGAGGTCCGGACTCGCTTCACCTTCGACTTTGAGAAAGTCAACTTGTTCAACTTTGTAGCTCTGGCCATGGACGCAGGGAACTACTCGGCCACGGTGACCGTCCAGGTGTACGTGACAGGGGAGGATGAGTACGACCCTGTGTTCTCCGACCCAGAGTTCTCCTTCTTAGTTCCTGAAGGGTCGAAGGAGGGCCAGAGCATCGGTCAGGTGACAGCCAGAGACGAGGACGAGGGAGTGGACGGGATTGTTCTGTACTCCCTAGCTGACCCCTCGCCCTACTTCCAGGTCAATGCATCGACAGGCGTGGTTTCCCTGAAGATGGACAGCCATGTCCGTCATCTGAGCAGGTCCAAGAGGGAGGTCCGTGTGATGAACCTTGACCTGAAGGCCCACAGCCCTCTGGAGACGTCCCGTGTGGCCACCGCTCGCCTCACCGTTGACGTAACACACACCTCCTTCGGCGTGGCATCGGACATGAACCTGCTACTGGTCAGCGTGATCGCTGTGTCCCTGGGAGCCATCCTCATCCTCATCTTCATCGCCATGGCTCTGTTCTGTGTGAGACTGAGACGTCAGAGGAAGGAGCAGCAGAGTTGCTGCAGACCTCCAGCCTCTCCCGGCCATGGCACGATGCTGCACAAACTAGAGGAGACTAAAGTCACTGGCAACGACCGGAACGACCGCATCTACCACCAGGCCTTACCAGGGTACGCTTCCGACCAAACTGGGAGTGGTGTGGGAGGGCCATACCCCCGCGGGGGCTCCCTGGACCCATCCCACTCCAGCGGGCGTGGCTCAGCGGAGGCGGCGGAGGACGATGAGATCCGAATGATCAACGAGTACCCCCGTGTCTCCTCCATCTCTTCGTCCATGCAGGAACACATCTCAGCCCGCGGGCCAGACTCTGGTATCCAGCAGGACGCTGACCAGCTGTCTGACGTCTCCTGTGAGCCCAACATGGACTCCAACCAGTGGTTCAAGGCCAAGAAGCTGGCCAGTCTCAGTGGGACTCTGCTGGCTGGCCAGGTGCCTGTCTACAGGGAGGATGGAGGAGGTTATCTGGGGGTAGGGAGGGGGCTGAACATCTCCCACCCTAAAGACTATGCCTTTCCAGTGGATGGTAAACCCACTGTGGACGGCTCCCTCACAGCCATAGTGGCCAGTGACGAGGAGCTGAGGGGCAGTTATAACTGGGACTACCTGCTGAACTGGTGCCCACAGTTCCAACCATTAGCTAACGTCTTCACGGAGATAGCGAGGTTAAAGGATGAGACGGCCCCTCCTAACCCTCGCAGACCGCTCCAGCACAAAGCCAAGGTGGACCCCAAACCCCCTCGCATTGACCCCCCGCCCCTAATCACCTCCATAGCCCACCCCGGGGCGAAGACAGTCCCGGTCAAGCCTGCTCCCGTTAAACCATCTGTGGGGAGGTCCTCCTTCCCCCATCTGGCCTCCCTACGGAGGTCCCCCATCAGTCACGAGGGCTCCCCCTCCTCAGTAGCCATGTCCCCCAGCTTCTCCCCCTCCCTGTCCCCCCTAGCCGCCCGCTCCCCGGCCATCACACCTTTTGGCGTCACCCAGGGCCCCTCAGCCTCCATGATCAGCACCACTGAACACAGCATGGAGCACAGTGAAGAGGCCGAGATGAGGATATAGACTATCGACTCACAGATGAGGATATAGACTCTATTGACTAACAGATGAGGATATAGACTCTGTAGACTGAGGAGGATATAGACTCTGTAGACTGAAATGAGGATATAGACTCTATCGACTCACAGATGAGGATATAGACTCTATCGACTCACAGATGAGGATATAGACTCTATCGACTCACAGATGAGGATATAGACTCTATCGACTAACAGATGAGGATATAGACTCTGTAGACTGAGGAGGATATAGACTCTGTAGACTGAAATGAGGATATAGACTCTATCGACTCACAGATGAGGATAGACTCTATCGACTCACAGATGAGGATATAGACTCTGTAGACTGAAATGAGGATATAGACTCTATCGACTCACAGATGAGGATAGACTCTATCGACTCACAGATGAGGATATAGACTCTGTAGACTGAGGAGGATATAGACTCTGTAGACTGAAATGAGGATATAGACTCTATCGACTCACAGATGAGGATATAGACTCTATCGACTCACAGATGAGGATATAGACTCTATCGACTCACAGATGAGGATATAGACTCTATCGACTCAGATGAGGATATAGACTCTATTGACTCACAGATGAGGATATAGACTCTATCGACTCACAGATGAGGATATAGACTCTATTGACTCACAGATGAGGATATAGACTATCGACTCACAGATGAGGATATAGACTTTATTGACTAACAGATGAGGATATAGACTCTGTAGACTGAGATGAGGATATAGACTCTATTGACTAACAGATGAGGATATAGGCCCTGTAGACTGAGATGAGGATATAGGCCCTGTAGACTCTGAGGTACTAGAGATTGGAAGACTGATACTGAGTTATTGTTCCTCAAAAGACAGAGGTGATGTCTCTATTGACACCCTATTTAGGTTGCAGGGTGGTACCCCTCCTAATGTGTAATGGTCACAGTATCTGGTGTCAATAGACTGGATCGTACAGTGTACCCTCCCTTCTGGCTAGAACACAGAGTGTGGTTAGCACTGTAGTTAAATAATGAAGTAACTCTCAAATGGACTCTCAAAGGTGGTAGCTGCATCAAAAACTAATGGGACTCTCAAACTGAACTAGAATCAAAACTGAGGCGAAAATGAATGTTGCCTTTTCCTCTTCCCTCAATCCAATCAGTGTCAAGAGAACAAAACTACCCAGGATTTGCACATTCTGATGGGGAGCCATGATGTCAATATTCTGTAGAAGATATTTTTATACTGACTTTGGTTTCTGACTAGAAATGGCACTAATTCTGTGCCAGAAGGCTGTTATAGCCTCAGAATATATTTCCATATGTGTATATTTCTAGCTATGTAACAGTATGTGTGAACTGTATGTTGGTTCTATTTTATGTACTTAACCATTGTGTTCTTGGAACGAAAAAAAGCTCTTTATTTCTATTAGTGTGATTGATTGGGGGGATATGCTGTCATTTCTTGTAAATATTTATTACAGAGGAGCGAAAAAAGAGCTTGCCTTGCTGAAAGAACATGATACCAGTATCAATACAGTGTTTGGTCAAGAAGCTTTCAAAAATAATCTGGTGAAGTGTTGGATCCCTCTCATACTAATTCAGTGTGCCATATGTGTGTCTCCCAAATGGCACCCATTGCCTATATAGTGCACTACCTGGTCAAAAGTAGTGCACTATAAAGGGAATAGGGTTCCATTCGGGATGCAGACAGTCTTTTGAGTCTTGTTTGAAAGGATCAGTCACACATGTGCTCATGTCCTACACATGTTCCTTTGTTTCTTCCTCCAGTCTAGTTTAGGTGAACTTGACACCGATTGATCGTGTCCTTTTTTTCAGGTGTCTTTGCTGTGAATTTAATCACGAGGAGCCGTACAGGTCTACTTGGTATTCTAGTGGCATAGCAGACCCAGACAAGGGCAGAACCACTCAGACACAGACAGGGGAGGTCAGAAACATCACAGAGACCAGCTGCAATATAACTACAAAGTTGTCAGCAATAGAACAAGGGGAAAATACAACAAATGTCATGTATGTCAGCAGACAGGTCTAGTTGTTATTGTAGTGGCAGTCGAACCATCCAGACAGACAGGCGACAAAACAGCTGACATGAGGTTTGAGTAGGGGTTGTGTGTGACCTGTGAGGTTTGAATTCTCCCCAGAATTTTTTAACAAGGTGGTGCTGCTGAGTACGGTGGGGGATACCAAATAAAGTAAACCAATTTATTTTATTTTTTATATACATACTGTATATAGTGGCACAGCCAGTACACATTGTGGTGCGGTGCCCCACTTACATTCTTTGTGGACAACCCTGAGGTTTGAGTAGGGGTTGTGTGTGTACCTCTTGAGGTTTGAGTAGGGGTTGTGTGTGTACCTCTTGAGGTTTGAGTAGGGGTTGTGTGTGTACCTCTTGAGGTTTGAGTAGGGGTTGTGTGTGTACCTCTTGAGGTTTGAGTAGGGGTTGTGTGTGTACCTCTTGAGGTTTGAGCAGGGGTTGTGTGTGTACCTCTTGAGTTTTGAGTAGGAGTTGTGAGTGTCCGTCTGACAGACTGTAGCTCACTAATCTCATCTCAGTACCGATGGGATTCTCTCCAGCATTCTGAACCAGGAGGAGCTCGTTGCAACAGATATTTTCATAATTTCTTTGCAGGTGACATTGTGTTGCACATAGCCAGATTAATCTCTGCAATACTGCTTTTCAAATCACATGCAGGACTGAGACCAGAGCACTAATTAAAATGCTGTCATTGCTTTTCAGTTTTCTCTTAGTTCCTTCTCTGAGCTACAGTATTTTAAGTTATCAGTATTGTTAATTAACAGTATTGTTAGTTTTCACTAATAGTTAGGTGTAACTAGCTAATAACTAGTGTCTGACGATGCACCACTTCTTGGTACCAGAACATAACATCAATAATGAGTCCCAAATGGCACCCTATTCCCTATATAGTGCACTACTTTTGACCAGGGCCCTATGGGGGTCTTTTCCTCCGCAAAAGGAGTGCACTTCCCTATACAGTAGTTCACTAAATAGGGAATAGGGTGCCATTTAGGACGTAACCCATGTAGACCTGTGTGACATTTTCCTTAATTTGTCACATTGGAGCTTCTTCCAGCCTGACAGTTTGTGAACATGTTAGTTGAAGAAACGTTGCCTTTATTGGCTCTGAGAAACTACAGTAATACCTTGAGACACAGACGCTATGTTCCAAATAGCACTTTATTCCCTATAGTGTGCTATAAAAGTAGTGCACCAGGTAGGGAATAGGGTGCCATTTGGGACGTACACACACCAACTTAGAAACCTTTAAAAGTGTTTGTTAAGCCATGTTAAATTGCCCCTAAAACACAAGGCTATCTATGTTTGAAATTAAGAAACTGGGATATCATGTTGTTTTGAGCTTTTCCTTTGTCAATTCACCAGTTTCTACAGTTTGTTATTTATACAATTTTACATCCTCTTTCTTACCGAACGTAGCACATAGTATACATGTTCCCCCGAATGTCTACGCATATCATATATCTTCCCTGATGTGCCAGATGTTTTTTCTTCTTGTCAAAGTGCCTGATTAAAGTACTTATGTGAATACAATACAGTGTACTGTCTCTATCTCTCTTGTTCTGATTAACAAAGAGTGGTTGTTAAATATGAGGAGCAACTACATGACTAGATTAGAAAGAAGACCACTAACTGAGAGCTCTAGTGAATGAAGACCAGATGGGATGGGATAGTCTTTAATGTATTGTTTATGACCAGGGCTGAATGTAAATGAGTCTGTCCCAAATAGCACACTATCCCTTATATAGTGGACTACTTTTGACTAGGGCCCATAGGGGCCCATCTTTTTCTGGTCTAGTTAGACACTAACCTCGTTATTAGGAGCAGTCAGTCCATGGAAATGAAGTGGCAGGGTTCTCCTCCAGACTCCATTCAGACTGCTAGCTACCAGTTCCTGCTTTGTTAGAGGGTTTGTGTTCCTGGTAGGTTGATGTATGTAGCTAGCTATATGGAAGGTCAATGGTAGGTATATAACTACCCAGCTAGGGGGTTCCATGAGTGAGTCTGATTGAAGCGTCATGGTGGTTTCAATATCTAATGTGTAAGAGGCCTATACAATGTAGAATGCTTTTCATTGAGGGCTGGTTTCCCAGACAGATACAGTATGAAGCCTAGTGTCACGACTTCTACCGAAGTCGGTTCCTCTCCTTGTTCGGGCGGTGTTCGGCGGTCGACGTCACCGGTCTTCTAGCCATCGCCGATCCATTTTTAATTTTCCATTTGTTTTGTCTTGTTTTCCCACACACCTGGTTTTCATTTCCCTCATTACGTGTTGTGTATTTAACCCTCTGTTCCCCACATGTCTTTGTGTGGTATTGTTTGTTTGTATGTGCTTGTGCACATGTTGACTGGTGCGCGTCGAGTTTTGTACCCAAGCTGTTATTTTCTTGATGCCGTTGGTTTTGGAATTAAACTGCTCCGGCTATTACCTAGTTCTGCTCTCCTGCGTCTGACTTCCCTGCCACCAGTTGCGTAACTCCTTACACCTAGTCCTGGACTAAAAAGCTTGTTCAATGACGATTCTCCATAAAAAGTGCTTCTTAGTCCAGAACTAGGTTTAAACTGTGTCTGGAAAACCGTCTCAGAGTATAAAGTCACCATATGAAGTCAAGTACAGTAGTCTCCAACAACAGTCCCCTCTCTCTCCAACCCATCAAAACCATGTATTTACTGCTCTTTCCAGGCATGTATAATTACTATTAATATGATTTAACATTCATATCAAAATGACCATTATGCCAATGTTCTCCTCCACATGACTTAGTTGTCTAATCTATTTGTAGATCAGTAGCTTACACACGTTCCCCATTATCTAATATTCCTTCTTCACTACATGACCAAAACTATGGACACCTGCTTGTCAAACATCTCATTCCAAAATCATGGGCATTAATATGGAGTTGGTCCTCCCTTTGCTGCTATAACAGCCTCCAATCTTCTGGGAATGCTTTCCACTAGATGTTGAAGTATTTCTGCGGGGACTTGCTTCCATTCAGCCACAAGAACATTAGTGAGGTTGGGCACTAATGTCGGGCGATGAGGTCTGGCTTGCAGTGTGCGTTCCAATTCATCCCAAAGGTGTTTGATGGGGTTGTGGTCAGGGCTCTGTGCAGGACAGTCAAGTTCTTCCACACCAATCTCGACAAACTATTTCTGTATGGACCTCGCTTTGTGCACGGGGGCATTGTTATTCTGAAACAGGAAAGGTCCTTCCCCAAGCTGTTGCCACAAAGTTGGAAGCACAGAATCGTGTAGAATGTCTTTGTATGCCGTAGCATTAAGATTTCCCTTCACTGGTACAGTTTCCATCGCCTCCCAAATGACGATGAAGCGGAAAGAAATTGGCTCAAAAATGTAAACTTAAAAAAGCCCCCCAAAAAGTTGTATGTTTGCTCGTTTCACTTTGTTGATAAGACGCCAACGCAGGATAACCCACACCCAATGCTGTTTCTGGGTTATGAGAGGCCACCAGAGAAGAGACGCCGCCTCAGCAGGAGGGTTGACAGACATGTCACAAGAACAGGTATGTGAACTAGTTTTGATATCGCGTGTTTGTCTTCAGTTTTTGTTACTAGAATCTGATTACGATAGTTTCTAGTCAGGGTCTGAAATTAATATTTTTAATTTCTACCAGCCACTTGAAAAAAAATCTGACACTTGTGAAATCTGTTAAACACTTTATAATTGTAAACACTGAGTCAGTGGTAGGCTACCTGACATTGGAAATATGGTACATATTGTGTAACCTTAATCCATGATTATTCTTAGGTTATTCTTCTATTAATTTATAATAATATTATCTGCTGTCAGGACCCGGTGCGAGAAACAGTCACTAATAATCGCCAGAACCCAGAAGATGAGGCAGACACAGCAGTACTAGAGATGGTGGTTTAATTAAAGAACAAAATCTTCAGGCAAAGAAACTAAATCCACAATGTCCAAAAATAAAGCCAAAAGGCACAAAATGGAAATCCTCCAAAATACAAAAGAAACTCCACAAAGTGGTAAAAAACATCAGGGAAAAACAAACCTCAAAAGACTACTCAAATAATACACAAGAACTAAACCAGAGAACCTCTGGAAAATCCAACAAGAGAAATATCTGAATAAAACAAGGCTTGGGCTGGGGCTGGGTGCTAACTTACAAACACTGAGCAAGGAACTGAGGAACACACAGGGTTTAAATACTAACAAGGGAATGACCTACAGGTGCAAACAATAATTAGAGCAAGAAAAACAAAAGGTACAAAAAAAGGTGCAATGGGGACATCTAGTGACCAAAACCCGAACAGTCTTGGCCAAAACCTGACAATCTGCCATGGTGGCAGGTGACCTGAAATGTTTACCTGCCACAGCCAACATTTACCCTGTATTTGGCAGGTGTTAATTTCTTTCCCTGTTCTAGCTAATAGATACGGAATATTTATTTAGAAAATATTAAACCTAGTCTATGTATCCCACTGAGTTTAGAGTACTTATTTGCAGTAGAGAATAGTCTGATAAACGCTATAAGTAAGGCACAGGGAGTTTTAAATGTTTTTACAAGAATCCCTAATTAGTGTATTAGCTTTTCCAGATCCTTACCAAATAATCTCATGAACTAAACATCTATATTCATATTCAACTAATCATCACCTGCAGATGAGCCTGGTGTGGTGAAGGTTTCTGAGGAGCCAGGTCCTATTTCAAAGATCTTCCATGATGCCCAAACACAGTGGTCAAACCAGGCAATGGAGGACCACACCTACTCCAAAGGACCTATCATCACGTGCCATGACGACTGCACCATCCCCTGAGAGGTCACTGTCTGTTGCCGATGTTACATTGAAAGATGATGCAGACTCTTGTGTCTTGCTTGCAAGGTTTTGCCCCTACATCATCAACAATGCCGGTTGTAGACCAAATTCTGTTGACACTACTGAAACTTAGACAGAACTTTGTTACAGCTGATTTAGCAAGACGCTTCAAAAGGTCACCCGGTCAGGTCAGTAAAACATAGAAATTCTGGATAAATGTCATTGCTGAGCACACCAAGGATCTCATTCCATGGCTGCCTCATAAGACAATAAAGGCTACTATGCCAAAAGGTTTTTCAGGAGAATTTTTCAAACATAACTTGTGTTATTGACTGCACAGAAAGTGTTTTGCAGAAGGCAAAAAATCTGGACTCAAGAACTGAATCTTACAGTCACTACTATGCCATATCTAGTTGCAACTGCTCCATCAGGAAGGGTTATGTTCATTTCAGAGGCTTATGGTGGGAGATGTAGCGATAGGTTCATAACACAGAACTCAGGGTTTCTCGACCATTTGCATACTGGAGATGAGGTGATGGCTTCACAATTAGGGACTTGCTAGAGGAAGGGAACGTATGCTTGGTCTTACCAGCATTTACACGCAAGCAATGCCAGTTGACAAATGAGCAGGTCACTCGCACACGACGCATTGCTAATGTCCGTATTCATGTGGAACGAGCAATAAGGCGTCATAAGGTGTACAAGATTCTCTCACAAACGGTGCCTATTAGTTTGGTCCCTAAAATTGACAACATACTTCAAATTTGTGCAGCTATTGTAAATCTGTGAGGAGAGTTTATTTCTAGCAAATAGACACAATGTCTAACACAATCAACATGACTAACAACATGCACTGATCGTGTATGTATTCCAAAAATGTACATCACTTTATTCCTAATAATGAACTGCAAAACATTGTCAGCATTTGTAACATTCTTTTATTCCAACTTAGCTGTATTTGTTTTGTCAGCTCACACAACTGCCTGTACCAACTTGCCTATTTTAACTGGTTCTGTCCTATGAAAAATAAACTGGTGAGAGATCATTACACTGTGTTCGTGTAGGTATATCTGTCACGTATACTCCCTCTCCGGCCTCTAGGTCATCAGGCTGCTTATTATCCTGCACACACGTCACCGTCGTCTCGCGCACCTGCGCCTCATGACACTCACCTGGACTCCATCACCTCCTTGATTATCTTCCCTATATCTGTCAGTCCCCTTGGTTCTTTCCTCAGGTGTTATTGACTCTGTTTTCATGTCGGTGCGTTGTTTGTGTTTCGTGTTCATTGGTTCTTTTATTTATTAAAACACTCACTCCCTGAACTTGCTTCCCGACTCTCAGCGCACTCGTTACAATACCTCTTAATAAATTGATTATCTAATATATTAGTATATTTTGTGTTATTTAATATATACAGTATAGTTATTAAAACAGTACTTAATGAAGTAAGTGCACGCTCAAACTAATTGAATTGTGTATGCCCAGCATATTCAATCTACTGCTCATCCCCATTTACTTAAAGAGCTCCAGGTACTTTGGGCAGAGATGTATCTTCTTTTCAGCCAAATCATCAGCCAACCGAGGTAGCATGTGTAAAAAGTAGAACTTCTGCAGCTGTTGCACATGTGCATCTGTGTAGTCTTTATCAAATGGAATGTCCACTTATATCTGCTCGCTTGGTGTCCAGACGACCAGCTTGCAGCACTGTAGGTCCAGGTATATCATGGTCACTTGTGTCCGAAAGAAGGAATAAGAAAGCACATTGCCACAAAATTCTGATTAGTATGAGTTTAGAATACAATGTTCAATACTTGTAATAATACAGCTAATCTATTTTCTTGAGAAAAAAAATACCCACCTGAAGGTAGTAACCATCCTTTCCATTGGGACGAATTAGGTACTATCCATCATCCAAGCTTTTGATGTCACTATTTGGCCGACTCAGAAATTCTGTCAGAGACGTGGAACTCTTGAAGGGGCACTTGATCTCAAGGAGCTGTGTTGCATCAAGGATCCCATCTGGGCTGGCTCCCAACCAAGGATGGTCAGGGTGCACCACCAGGCCTCTGTTCTCCACAACATGCCCTCTGCTCTCCAGGAGTGTGATGACATTGACCTCGTTTTCTTTGCCATGCTTTGTTGCTCTATTGCCAGTGAAGGTTGGGTACAAATGCTCATTTACACATTTTTGGGGGATCTGTGATGTTTCATTTGGGGAGTCGTTTCGCTGTGCTGGCTGTTAGACGCAGCTTCCTAGCATCATGCCGTAGCTGTGAAGCACTTTGGATCCTGCTTTCTTCCATCAATGTAGCTCCTTGTACGGGGGGTCATTTGTAGGCCTCATAAAACATTGTGCACTTCCTACAGGTTAGTGTTGTGCTGTGTTCAGTGTGACACAGTGTGTTCGTGTGGGCTGAATCATGTTGGCTTGGGCCTGCCTTGCTGCTGCTGTCTACATCTGCTCTGTAACTTAGCTGAAGAAGACCATTTGTCTGGAGACGAAATAGTGGGGCCATTACCGAGGAGTGTATGTGGCTTGTGAACTCTGCGTGGTTCCTAAAAAGTCGGAGGGAGGTTGTGGAATCGTCCTGTGACGACGTTGATGGGCCTGGATATGTGTGGTGGGGTCTGTAGTGTTTATGTATGTATGCCAATGTATGTTTCGCCTTCCTCAGCCCTACATTCTTCCTCACACCCGAGTTCCACTTCCTTTGCACATCAGTGCATGCCATTCCTGTTTTGCCTTGCCTGACTGCACTCTCAACCTATATTGAAGAAAATATTTTTTGTTATTATCTAACCCAGTGTTTCCCAAACCTCTCCTGGAGTACCCGTTGTCCTGCACTTTCATGTCATTTTTGGTTGTTACTTTACTGACCTTCCACAGAATTGTTGCAGCGTGACTACAAGAGCGTCCTGGCCCTGCAATACATTATTAACCCGCTGTCTGTATGACACCTGTCGTTGATGCTAGTACCCACGCCTTGTGATGAGATGCGTGCAGGCTCTGACTCGGCTCTATGTCTGCAATAACACCCGACCGACTTTGTTACTGTGTAGGTATTGGTACGCCTCCGAACTTTTTAAGTTGCTCATCGCCTTAACATCGCAAGCTACGGATTCAACAAAGTAAGTAAATATGCTACCGTACGTGATACGATGCCACTTCTTCACGTCATCTTCCCAACTATCAATTACGGAGGGTATAGGTAGGCTAATATTAAAATGTTTGATCTCCGTCAGGTTGTGTTCCCACATCATTATTAGTTTGGCAAGCTCTTCATGAATGAATGAATGAAGAAACCGTTTGTTTACTTCGAACCGGAAATAACGCCCATAATTCACGCAAGGCATCATGGGACACGGGAAACTCGTGGATATCGTATGTTATTAGATCGCTTGTGTCCCAAATGGCACCCTATACACATTGCTGGTTGAAAGTAGTGCACTAAATAGGGAATAGGGTGCCATTTGGGATGTACACATACTTATAGAGATAATGGAAGGTCAGTTGAGGAGAGGGTCTTAATTTTCTATGCCTGGCCTGTCGTGGGTTCACATTGCGTCACTCTGTGAGAAGGCCTGGTGCTGGCTAAAGTTCCTCTAGCCAGGCGCTGGATGGCGAACACTTCCCTATTCAGGCTGATGAAACAGGGCTGAAACCGGTCCGGGGCTAGGCTGCTCTCCAGGGCTCTGCTCTGCTACACTCCTGGACATGTAATCCAAACCTTGGCATGCAGCACTGTATTACACACATGCATACACATATGCAAGTACGCACGTTGTACACACACATACACACACAAACACAGACACACAAGGAACACACACACACAGTTAGACAGGTTAATTTATACTCCTCACAGGGCACTGTCATACAGTGGGGTTATAGAGGGAGGGGTGACGAAACACTGGACAGGAGTGTAACCATCACAGAGCCTAGCACAACCTGCTGTGAGTGTAACATAGACTCACACATACACACACACATACACACACAGCTGGACTCCCGTCATGATGCTATAGATGAGTCATAAGTCAGGAGTGTAGTCATCACACACAGTTTAAATGAGAGACTCTGGGCAGAACCAAATGAAACATATCATATTTACTTCAACAGCACAGTCACTAGAGATTGTAGTTCATATTGGCCGCTCCACTCACATGCAATAGCAGCCTGTATTTTTCTGACGGACATCTTGACTTGAAATGAAATATTACTTTCACCCCTGTGTCCTCATTCCTTAATGTGCATCCCAAATGGCACCCTATTCCCTATTAAGTGCACAAAATTTGACTAGGGCCCATGGGACCTTATTCTTAATACAGTATATTGCGCAATAGGCCCTTGTCAAAAGTAGTGCACTAATACGGAATAGGGTGTCATTTGGGCTGCAATCCTAGTTTAGTTCAAATAGACTTCTGATCTGTTGAACTCAAATCATTGTCTCTTACTTTCTTATTCATTACTTTCAAACACACAGACATTACTCATGTGGTAATTACTCTGATCTTATCGTTCCTCTCCTCCTGAGAGATGGAGCTCTTTATATATTTTTTATGTCTATAGATTCATTAAGACACCTGTGTTCCCACTGAGCTGATTGACGCTGTTAGTTTACAACTGGGTTGTCACGACTTCCGCCGAAGTCGGTCCCTCTCCTTGTTCGGGCGGTGTTCGGCGGTCGACGTCACCGACCTTCTAGCCATCACTGATCCATTTTTCATTTTCCATTGGTTTTGTCTTGTCTTCCTTCACACCTGGTTCCAATCCCATCAATTACATGTTGTGTTTTTAACCCTCTGTTTCCCCTCATGTCCTTGTCGGAGATTGTTTTATTGTATGTGATTGTACTAGTATGTGTTGGTGTGCGACGGGTTTTGTACCCACTTTGTTATTTTTATATATTTTGGTTTTGGAGTTTGGTCAGCACTTATTAAACGACTCCATTTATACCAAGTTCGTTCTCCTGCGCCTGACTTTCCTGCCACCAACACGCACCCATTACATGGGTAAAAAGCTGTTGAAATGCTGAAACTCTTGGGATTACCGGAGAACAATATGCCAATATTCCTTTGATCAGCTCCACGTCTTTGACTATAGACGTTAGGTTCAAAGTATTTTTATTGTTCCTTGAAAGATGTTAACTCACCAATTATGGAATAAAAGGTGCTTAACAAGGTGAACAGTATAGTACCAAATTCCTAGGGTGAGAAATCCTTCCAAACAAACAGTATTATACCCTCCAACAGAGTAATATCTATCCAGCAATGTACCTTTATGACAGGGTTATGAGGTATTTGTCTGTGAAGATGCTCTTAGATACCCACACATGCATGTAAAACATTTTACTTTAGTAAAACGTTTCTGAACTGTCTGCAAATGATGTACAAAACACCAAATGCCAGAATAAGGGTCAATTGTACATGATCACACTCTTTTGATCTCCTAAGGGGGACAAGACAAGGAGATCCTCTGTCACCTTTAATCTTCATTTTAAGTGGGAGCTGTTTGCCGAAAATATAAGAAACAATTGGAAAGTCTACAGATCAATCGGGAAGATCACAAATTAGCAATGTGCGCAGACAACGTGATTCTCTACCAACACACTCAGTCAGTTCCCACCACTATGGATGAAATTAAACAATACAGTGCCATATCTAGGTACAGACAAAATACAGGGAAATCAGAAGCAATGATGGTAGGTCAACCAATATCCCAAGAAATCAAAACTAAGTTTAAACTTAAAAGGGATCAAAATAAACTGAAATACTTAGGGATTACTACCCCCCAAGATCTGACAAAACTACATCAGTATAACTTTGGAACACTGGATAAACAGCTTAAACAGGAACTACAATGATGTACATTAGTACCTTTTCCAATAACAGGAAGAATTGAAACTATTAAAATGAATGACAAGATTTGTATTCCTGTTCCAAAATCTACTAATAACTATTACTCCAAATACATTTAAACATTGGGACAAACTCCTGAGTAAATGTACCTGGGGAGGAAGAAAAGCCTGTGTCAAACTTCAATCAAACAATGTAAACAAGCAAGGGGACTAGCACTACCAAACCTAATGAATTATTACATAGCCGCCCAACTAAAATCAATTACTGTATGGATGAACCCGACATCAACAGCTAAATGGAGACAGATGGAAATCTAACAAATGGAAAAACCAATAAGTACAACTATATTTATGAAGACAATTAATACACACACTAGGAAGATAGAAAATACCTGTATAAATAGCATCATAAAGGTCCGGACAATGATCACCAAAACACAATGCATCGAAACAGACCTGACCTACCTGCGAGAAATTGTAATGGACAGCGACTTTAAGCTGAGTATGATTGATGACACATTAAAATAGCTGAAAAGGACTGACCAGGTATTATCAGATGTTCACAAACAAGGGGTAGATACATTTAAGAAGTACAACCTCCAGAACTCTAAATTGTACAGTTACTTACAAGTAAGAAATTAGCTTACTAAATCAGTGGGACGTAATAAAATGCTTAATGATATACATTCTTTAATTAGATATACATGTATAGCAAAGACATATAACAAGGTAAATGCCAAGAATGTGCTGGGGCACATATACAGAATTATCGAAAAAGAAACAAAAGATGAGAATATTATAGCGGTAACCAATTGGGAAGACGAGCTGCAAACCCAAGAGTACTCCGAGGATATATGTAGAAACGCGTCCAAGACAACGAACTCTCTACTCTGGGGAGAATACTCTTGGAAAATTCAGTCAAGATTCTCCTATGATACAATCAAAGAACAACTGTGACACCACACCAAGTTACTAGCATAACTGAAGAGAGAGCAGGAATAACCGCACCCACATACCACAGGAGGTTCATAATAATGTCCGGAACAGAGCAAATGGAATGGCATCAAACACCTGGAAACCATGTGTTTCAAGTATCTGACACCCTTCCAACTATTTCGCTCCAGTCATTACCACGAGCCATTCTCCCCAATTAAGGTGCCACCAACCTCCTGTGCTACATACTATTTTCCTGCCCAGTCCTCAATCATTTCTTGTCTGAAGTATATAATGTATTGGATGACCCATTTGAACGCTCACACTCTCTAAATCCAGAACACATACTTCTGGGGAGAATCCCTCATGCACCCTTCAAGTACCTCTTCAGAATTCAGAGAATAACCGCACTTAAACAGATTACTAGAAACTGGTATAAACCTCCGGCACCACAAATAAGAAATTGGAAAGAAACAATCAATGAAATCTATAGCATGGAAATAAATTATAACTCATAGAATAAGAAACCAAATAAGACTCTATTTGAGAAATGATTAAAACAATTTTTTTTACGGACATAATATTATGAAATACTTATAGGCCCTAACAGGAAATAAAATGTACATGTTTTAAATGAACAGGTGTGGGTTGACACGTGTGTGTGTGTGATGGTGGATGTGTGTGTGCGTGTGTGTGTGAATGGGTGCCTGTAATTGAGTGTAGAAGTGCAAGTGTGTGTGTACATGAGCAGGTGTAGTGGCTGCGTGTGTATGCATGTGTGTGTGAAAACGCAGATAGGGATACCAGGATGCCAACACGCATGAGATATAACTAACAAAAAACAAATACATAGATAAAAACAAAAGCAGATGTAACGAACGTCGTCGGGAGAAGGAGAGGAGGACCAAAGTGCAGCGTGGTACGTATCCATAATACTTTTAATCAAAATGAATACACGAACAAAAACAACAAAACGACCAACGAACAGTTCTGACAGGTGCAACAAACACTAACCAGAAAATAATCACCCACAACTCAAAATGGGAAAACAGGCTCCCTAAGTATTCCTCTCAGAGACAACGATACACAGCTGCCTCTGATTGAGAACCATACCAGGCCAAACACAAAGAAATAGACAACATAGAACACCAGACATAGAATGCCCACCCAAACTCACACCCTGACCAACCAAAATAGAGACACAATAAGGATCTCTACGGTCAGGGCGTGACATCAGATACATGTTCACTGCCCAAGCCAATGCCAAACAAAGGATACCTTGCCTTTTGCTTTAGTATTAGTCTTATTGTTGTATTATTATTTCTCAGGTCCACATGACTTGTACCAGAGTACCAATTATATTGTGTTATGAAATGCTGATTGTTTGCCTGTTGAGGTTATTTTCTTTTCACACACACACACACACACACACACACACACACACACACACACACACACACACACACACACATTTCCGGATCCGTTCACATCAGCTGGCCTCTGTCTCTCAGGCTCTGGTCAGTAGAGTGAGCAGTGTGTATTAGTGCTGGACATTGTAACTTTCCCTGGACACAGTGGTGAGACACTTGAAAACTCTCCTCAGTTTAAGGATTTATTTTCTCTGCTTTCTTTTAAAACTTTTAAATACTTTTTTTGTTTCCTATCATAATAAATCTAGCAAAAAATGTAACCTTTGATCAGTCGTTCCAAGGAGATTTCAGAGCGAGAGAAGAGGGAGGATAGGGGAGAGGAGGGGAGATGACAGGAGGAGAGGAGAGAGGAAAGAAAAAGAGGAGAGGAGACGACAGGAGGAGAGAGTAGGGGCTCTATACAGCCTTGAAGCCATAATGACTATAAGGACTGTGGAAGGAGGATATAATGGTTTTAATGTCTGCTGTAGAGCAAGCAGGGCTGCCGTGTGGCATTTTTACTGTCTCCTGTTCAAAGGCAGCTAGGGTGCATCCCAAATGGCACCCTATTCCCTACATAGTGTATTACTTTTGACCAAGGCTGGCTCATAGAACTCTGGTGAAAAGTAGTGCATTATGTAGGGAATAGGATAGCATTTTGAACGCAGCCCTAGTGTTCTGTAGTGACACGACCAAGATGGGAGGGCCTTCTGAGGTAGAGCTAATCCCTGGCAACCAATAGAATCGATAACAACTCTGCTGCTTTTACAATGTAGCCAGTGTTCCCATAGCCATTATGACATATTTCCTTCCAACGTTTCGTGGCGATTTGAAGGGTCTTAGCTGTAATGGGTGGAGGTGGACAGAAGATCCTGCAGCTAGGGGTTCCTCTACAGTGGTTGTTTGTTGAGGAGCTCTGATGCTGTCTGGGGAAGTGGTGGGGGTCTCTGTGCCGTGCATCTACTGTTGTTTGTTTGTTTGTTCCGGGACGTGGTCTAGGGCTGCCTCTCAAATGGCAGCATATGTCCTATATAGTGTACTCCTTTTGACTAGATCCCTATTGGCCCAGGTCAAAAGTAGTGCACTACATAGGGAATAGGATGCCGTTTTGGGCCGTGGTCTAGGCGTCTAGCTGTCTGCACTGCAGGACCTGTAGAGGACAGCTACTATCCATCTCCAACCAGGCCTGATCTGGAGAATACTCTTTCCACTGCAACCAGGATTACCCATAAGCCCCTTATACCTGCAGCTCGCACGCCAACCCCACCCCCCATGCACCCCTCCCCTTCTCTCCCCCTTCACTCTCCTTCTTCCCCCCACCCCTCCCTCAGCGGAACGCCCGGCTCCAGGGATGCTCCCGCCTTGTCTCCCACAATCCTCCTCTCCTCCTTCTCTCCATTCCTCCACAGGGACTTTCTCCTTCTCCCTCCTGTCTTTTACGGACTCTGTTTTTTCCTGCTCTCTAACTCAAGGTCTTGCCAGGCTACTTGCGTGACTGGAGGGAGTGAAAAAAAAAGTTTCACGACCCACTGGCACGCGATCCCCCAAATCTATTTTTGGAGCGTGTTCTTTTCTTTTTTTTCTCTCTCTTCGTTTGAAAACCAAAAAAAAGCCACAGGGAGAAAAAGCCAATAGTGGGGTGAAGGCGATCTGTTTCTCATTTGGCCAGGCCCCGCCCTCCCTGCCTCCTGTCCTGCCCTGCCAGCCTTACAACCACATCACTGTGGAGAGAGTCATAGGGAGGGAGAGAGAGGGGGAGAAGGGGGTAGGGTGGAGGTGGAGGGAGGGAGGGAGGATGAGAGAGGGGGAGAAGGGGGGAGAGAGACAGGGTGGTTGGGAAAAGAGGTGTGTTTTTCCTGAACATCCATGGGCCAAACTCTGAGGCCGCATCTCAGGACTCGTCACTTAGCAACCGGCCCAGCCTGCTCCTGGTTAGCCAGCCAGTTGCTAGTGTTTCAGGGCTCCTCCAGGCTTTGTGTGCGTGTGTGTGTGTGTGTGTGTGTGTCCTAGAACAGTGATTTGTAGCTGTAATTGAACACTTACTAAATAAGCATTAAACAAACTATAGAAGGGCCCTTTTCATTATAGTAGGTTGCTTATCAAGTGGCACCCTATTCCAGAGTGCACTACTTTTGCCAATTGAGATGCATATACTGTATATATGCATTCAACACATGATAGAAGGGCCCATTTCATTGTAGTATGTAGTAGCATAAGAAAACACTGATTTAATTTATTTTCTGCACCAATGTCGTTAAGTCATTTTACAGCATCTACAGTTGAAGTCGGAAGTTTACATACACTTAGGTTGGAGTCATTAAAACTCGTTTTTCAACCCCTCCACAAATGTCTTGTTAACAAACTATAGTTTTGGCAAGTCAGTTAGGACATCTACTTTGTGCATGACACAATCTGTCTGTAAACAATTGTTGGAAAAATTCTGTCCGTAAACAATTGTTGGAAAAAGTTCTTATTTCACTTATAATTCACTGTATCACAATTCCAGTGGGTCAGAAGTTTACATACACTAAGTTGACTGTGCCTTTAAACAGCTTGGAAAATTCCAGAAAATGATGTCATGGCTTTGGAAGCTTTGATTAGGCTAATTGACATCATAAGAGTCAATTGGAGGTGTACCTGTGGATGTATTTCAAGACCTACCTTCAAACTCTGTGCCTCTTTGCTTGACATCATGGGAAAATCAAAAGAAATCAGCCAAGACCTCAGAAAAAAATGGTAGACCTCCACAAGTCTGGTTCATCCTTCATCCAATTTTCAAACGCCTGAAGGTACCATGTTCATCTGTACAAACAATAGTACGCAAGTATAAACACCATGGGTCCACGCAGCCGTCATACCGCTCAGGAAGGAGACGCGTTCTGTCTCCTAGAGATGATCGTACTTTGGTGCGAAAAGTGCAAATCAATCCCAAAACAACAGCAAAGGACCTTGTGAAGATGCTGGAGGAAACAGGCACAAAAGTATCTATATCCCAGTAAAACAAGTCCTTTGTCGACATAACCTGAAAGGCCGCTCAGCAAGGAAGAAGCCACTTCTCCAAAACCGCCATAAAAAAGCCAGACTACGGTTTGCAACTGCACATGGGGACAAAGATCGTACTTTTTGGAGAAATGTCCTCTGGTCTATTGAAACAAAAATAGAACTGTTTGGCCATAATGACCATCGTTATGTTTGGAGGAAAAAGGGGGAGGCTTGCAAGCCGAAGAACACCATCCCAACCGTGAAGCACAGGGGGTGGCAGCATCATGTTGTGTGGGTGCTTTACTGCAGGAGGGACTGGTGCACTTCACAAAATAGATTGCATCATGAGGAAGGAAAATGTTGTGGATATATTGAAGCAACATCTCAAGACATCAGTCAGGAAGTTAAAGCTTGGTCGCAAATGGGTCTTCCAAATGGACAATGACCCCAAGCATACTTCCAAAGTTGTGGCAAAATGGCTTAAGGACAACAAAGTCAAGGTATTGGAGTGGCCATCACAAATCCCTGACCTCAATCCCATAGAAAATCTGTGGGCAGAACTGAAAAAGGGTGTGCGAGCAAGGAGGCCTACAAACCTGACTAAGTTACACCAGCTCTGTCAGGAGGAATGGGGCCAACATTCACCCAACTTATTGTGGGAAACTTGTGGAAGGCTACTCGAAACGTTTGACCCGAGTTAAACAATTTAAAGGCAATGCTACCAAATACTAATTGAGTGTATGTACACTTCTGACCATCTGGGAATGTGATGAAAGAAATAAAAGCTGGAATACATCATTCTCTCCACTATTATTCTGACATTTCACATTCTTAAAATAAAGTGGTGATCCTAACTGACCTAAGACAGGGACTTTTTACTAGGATTAAATGTCAGGAATTGTGAAAAACTGAGTTTAAATGTATTTGGCTAAGGTGTATGTAAACTTCCGACTTCAACTGTATGTGTAAAGCCGTTAATATATATTTGTCTAGGCCTCCCGAGTGGTGCAGTGGTCTAAGGCACTGCATCGCAGTGCTAGCTGTGCCACTAGAAATTCTGGGTTTGAGTACAGGCTCTGTCGCAGCCGGCCGCGACCGGGAGACCCATGGGCCGGCACACTATTGGCCCAGCGTCGTCCGGGTTAGGGGAGGGTTTGGCCAGCAGGGATGTCCTTGTCCCATCGCACACTAGCGATTCCTGTGGCGGGCCGGGCGCAGTGCACGCTGGCACGGTTGCCAAGTGTACGGTGTTTTCTCTGACACATTGGTGCGGCTGGCTTCTGGTTTAAGTGGGCATTGTGTCAAGAAGCAGTGTGGCTTGGTTGGGTTGTGTTTCGTGGGGAAGCACGGCTCTCGACCTTCGCCACTCCCGTACGGGAGTTGCAGCGATGAGACAAGTCTGTAACTACCAATTGGAACCAACAAAATTGTGGAGAAAAAAAGGTTTAAAAAATATATATATTTGTCTAATTTGACTGTATTTAACTGTCATCATAATCCAACACAATAATCCTTTCTGACAGATGATGTGAATGTTTCCCTACCTCAGTTCTCAAATATATTATCCCAAGGCCCTTGAAAACACTTATTAAGTAAATTTAAGCCATGTCTTATATAAATGGCACCCAATGCCCTACAATACAGTATATAGTGTGTGGGCCCTGGTCAAAAGTAGTGCACTACAGTGCATTCGGAAAGTTTTCAGACCCCTTGACTTTTTCCACATTTTGTTACGTTACAGCCTTATTCTAAAATGGATTAAATTGTTTTTTCCTCCTCATCAATCTACACACAATACCCAATAATGATGAAGCAAAAACAGGTTTATAGAAATCTTATCACATTTTTTAAAAAACAAAACGGAAATATCACATTTACATAAGTATTCAGTACGTATTCAAACCCTTTACTCAGTACTTTGTTGAAGAACCTTTGGCAGCGATTACAGCCTTGAGCCTTCTTGGGTATGACACTACAAGCTTGGCACACCTGTATTCAGGGAGTTTCTCCCATTCTTCTCTGCAGATCCTCTCAAGCTCTGTCAGGTTGGATGTGGAGCGTCGCTGCACAGCTATTTTCAGGTCTCTCCAGAGATGTTCGATCAGGTTCAAGTCCGGGCTCTGGCTGGGCCACTCAAAGACATTCAGAGACTTATCCCAAAGCCACACCTGCTTTGCCTTGGCTGTGTGCTTAGGGTCGTTGTCCTTTTGGAAGGTGAAACTTCGCCCCAGTCTGAGGTCCTGAGCGCTCTGGAGCAGGTTTTCATCAAGGATCTCTCTGTACCTTGCTCCATTTATCTTTCCCTTGATCCTGACTAGTCTCCCAGTCCCTGCTGCTAAAAAACATCCCCACAGCCTGATGCTGCCACCACCATGCTTCACCGTAGGGATGGTGCAAGGTTTCCTTCAGACTTAACGATTGGCATTCAGACCAAAGAGTTCAATCTTGGTTTCATAAGAGCAGAGAATCTTGTTTTTCATGGTCTGAGAGTCCTTAGGTGCATTTTGGCAGACTCCAAGCGGGCTGTCATGTGCCTTTTACTGAGGAGTGGCTTCTGTCTGGCCACTCTACCATAAAGGCCTGGTTGGTGGAGTGCTGCAGAGATGGTTGTCCTTCTGGAAGGTTCTCCCATCTCCACAGAGGAACTCTAGAGCTCTGTCAGAGTGACCATCGGGTTCTTGGTCACCTTCCTGACCAAGGCCCTTCTCCCCCGATTGCTCAGTTTAGCCGGGCAGCCAGCTCTAGGAAGTGTCTTGGTGGTCAAACTTCTTCCATTTAAGAATGATGGAAGCTACTGTATTCCTGACCTTCAATGCTACAGAAATGGTTTGCTACCCTTCCCCAGATCTGTGCTTTGACACAATCCTGTCTCAGAGCGCTACAGACGATTCCTTTGACCTCATGGCTTGGTTTTTGCTCTGACATGCACTGTCAACTGTGGGACCTTATATAGACAGGTGTGTGCCTTTCCAAATCATGTCCAATCAATTGAATTTACCACAGATGGACTCTAATCAAGTTGTAGAAACATCTCAAGGATGATCAATGGAAACATTGGTCTGAATGCTTATGTAAATAAGATATTTCTGTTTGTTATTTTTCTTACATTTGCTAAAATTTCTAAAAACCTGTTTTTGCTTTGTCATTATGGGGTATTGTGTGTCGATCGATGAGGAAAAAAATATATTTAATCCATTTTAGAATAAAATGTGGAAAAAGTCAAGGGGTCTGAATACTTTCCAAATGCACTGTATATAGGGAATAGCCATTTGGGACGCAGGCTAGTCAGTAGAGAAGCTACTGTTGTAGATTACAGTTGATGAAGTAATTATTTAGCAAGGATTTTAGAGTGGTTACTATTACTGCTGACTGTTGTATGTCGCTGGTGGATGATGACAGTGTGCATATGTATGTGTTTGTGTATGTGTGTGCTCGTGCGTCCGTGTGTGTGCTCGTGCGTGTGTGCGTGTACCAGATCTGTCTGTGTCGTCAGTCAGTCGGAGCTCTATGGCACGATTGGAAATGAAGATTGTTGTGGTCAGAGAGGATGATTGACAGCATTGAACCGTGTTTGTGCATGTTTGTGTGTTTGTTCGTGTGTGTGTGTGTGTGTGTGTGTGTGTGTGTGTGTGTGTGTGTGTGTGTGTGCGTGCGTGCGTGCGTGCGTGCGTGCGTGCGTGCGTGCGTGCGTGAACCGCTGCCCTGATGATGCAGTATTTCCCTGATCAGGGAGACATGCAGATGAGGATGATGAAGATGACGAAGATGATGATACTCTGAAGAGGCTGTTTTTTTAAAACCACCATTTCCTTAACTGGCAGACAGACCAACAAGCCAAAACAAAGGAGGAGTCACTCCTCCTAGCGTTGGAAGTCAATGAGCTGTGTGTTTATACATCCTGGTTTGGTTATCACAGCCTGCTGCCATGCATACAAATAAGACTGTATTTATTTACCCAAGCCTAATTAACTATCTTAGTTTCCATCAGTGGTGTCACAAGTTCATATACACTCATATACCAGCAAAAAATAAACAAGTATGTTATTTAGATAGTTTGACGTTTGAGGGTAGGAAAGTCTGACTTCTTCACTGCAATGGTATATTATTAATCAACTGTTTTCTGTTGTAGGCCCATTATTTGTCTTCTATAATCAACTGTTTTCTGTTGTAGGCCCATTATTTGTCTTCTATAATCAACTGTTTTCTGTTGTAGGCCCATTATTTGTCTTCTATAATTAACTGTTTTCTGTTGTAGGCCCATTATTTGTCTTCTATAATCAACTGTTTTCTGTTGTAGGCCCATTATTTGTCTTCTATAATTAACTGTTTTCTGTTGTAGGCCCATTATTTGTCTTCTATAATCAACTGTCTTCTGTAGTCCTACTATACTTGACATGCAGCCACATGCAAGTGAGGTGAGATGCTTGACTGCAGTAGTATAGTGTTGTTCTGTAGGGACATTAACTGTTCCCACCCCTGTACACGTATTAATCATTCTCTACGCCAAAACAAAGCCTAAATAATAGAAGAAATGTCCTGATGTTTTCAGTGTTTTAACGTCTTAGACGAGCACTGGGGTTTTGAATATCCCCAAAAATAAATGATTTTATTGTCACATTGTTTTCCTTGAGTAGCTACCATGTTGATGTAACCTTGCTAGTAAGAGCTGGGGTTATTTTCTTTAGTTCGGTATCTCCATGGGACTCTGGCTCTCGTATTGGGCAGGGCCCTCAGTCCTCGCAGGGCTGCAGTGAGAGCAGGATTGATGGAGTGAACAAGGACGGCTTCCAGCTCCACTCTACGACATGGTGAAACACAGAGAAGGAAAGAAAGATTGTTTTATTCTCTTTTTTTGTTTAAATGGGGGTAGCCTAACACAGGCTGAAAGAATAGAGGATATTAGACACTGAAGTTCCCCCTCCTTTTTTTCTTTCTTTCTGTCTGTCCGTTGGTTGGTCTGTCTGTCGGTTGGTCTGTCTGTTGGTTGGTCTGTCTGTCAGTTGGTCTGTCCGTGGGTTGGTC